>NC_082731.1:24564576-24832076 GCF_030144855.1 Hypanus sabinus
GAAGTTTATGCGTATTGTGTATTTTTATTTTTGCTCAAAAGACATTCGTTGATTTATTGTGTGTCGTGTACATGTTTCATTGCAAATCATTTTCCGATCAGTACGTTATTCATAGCGATGAGATTACTCCCTATGTACCAAATGGAAAGTCGATTTGAGGGAAGAATTGTCAGGTGCAAATACAGACTTGACTGGAGGAACAACTTTGATTAATGTAATTCAATTATTATATTATGCCTCTCGGTTGCAGACCTCTTCTGCACGAATGCTGCACGTTCTGGAGAAACTAACTAACGTATTAATCTTCCCTGGCAGCGCTCTCAAAACACGTGGAATCATTATCTATTATACAATAACAACAGCAACATAAAACCTGACAAACACATCTCCCTAAGCAAAGTAACTTTAAATTTAACTGCATACACTCTCGAACTAAATATGTAAACACAGACAAAAAGAGAGTAACTTTGTTTAAGGCCTTCAATAATATTAAACTTTCTGTCAGGAGACGCCTAAGATTCCGCAGTTTTAGACTGATACCACATACACTTTATTCTAGCAGGGTCCTTATACCTTAATGTTCATTCTGCACGAAGTCTCCACAACCTGCCTAGAATCATAAGCCCAGTATTCGCTCATAAAAAAACATTGATGTAGAACGATATAGAAGAGCACAGGTCATTAGGTGCACGATGATATTTTGACTTACTCCAGGAATAATCTAAATTTCCCTCATACATAGTCCTGCAATTTTCTTCCATCTCTGAACCTCTCTAAGAGTTTATTAAATGCCCTTGCATCTATTCCTACTATGACCCCGGGAGTGGCTTTTCACTCACTACAGCTTTCGGTTTGTCTGTTTCTTTTTTTATTGACTAACATTTAGCGTGAAATAGACCTTACAGCTTTTCGACCAACGCCGCTCCGAAATTCCCCATTTTCACCCCAACCTATCCATAGGAAAATGTCCAATGGCCAATTAACTTAACTTCCTTGGACTATGGTAGGAAAGTGTAGCACCTCGAAGATAGCATGCGGTCACGGGGAGAACGTGCAGGCAGCGGCGGGAATTGAAGCATTCTGACAACTACTATATTACAGTACCTCCCATTACTGCGTTCCTACCTCCGAAGCTTCCTTCCAATCGCCTGCAACGTTAGCTCCAAATTCATAAACTGAAAAGCACGAGGAATAAAAAATATGTTCATAAATGTAAACATATATTTACCTTTAACAATATATGGTGACAGTGAGAGTGTGTGTATGTATGCATAGAATGAAGATGGTCTACATACTAACTAACTTACGTCATGCTTGATTTCTTAAATAATTTGGTGCATGTACAATCCTGACCTGGGACCCTATCCATTTTAATTTTATTTCACCAACCCGACTTACATTTTAGTTTATGATAAAATGTCTGAAATCACTCGGCCCCCACAGGTGTCGCTATTCTGCATATCTGCTCCATTGATGAATAATGTTGTGAAGTACGCATTTAGGAACACGCCCATAGGATACTCCTGCAGGCACGTCTTGCCTTTCTTCACACTGATTTCGTATACGCATTTCCGCAATTAGCCTCCTACACTTGATTAATTTTGTATAATACCTGGGAACATCGTCCGCTATACCTGCTGAAAATTTTCCTGCGTCCCTGCAGTCATGGAGAAGTACAGCTATTTTATAATTGTACGAAGTGTAAAGATACAGTATCTTAAAATATGCTTTCCTGAATGTATTTCCCGTAAGTAAAAGAAATATGTTAACTATTTTCTCTAAAGGAATTTACAAAAAAGATTCATAATCAGAAACTGATACTTAAAACTTTCAAAAAAAGACAGATTGTGCTAGTAAGTACATGACAGCATAAGTAATAAAAGTGCTTGAAAGCGAATCTGTTAGGTGCAGAATCTATTCCGGATTGTACTGAGAAAATTTATCCATACAGATTCAGGAACCGGATAATTTCAGAACAATGACTGTTCCTGAAATCGACCGTATCACGTATAGCTTCTGTGCTTATTGCTTGATTGTGATATCATGGCCAGAGATGAGATCATGTCTTGTGTAGTGTGAGACATGATGACTTTTTTTTCTGTAAAACTCAATGTAACACATGCAGTCAGTCAGGATCCTCTACACTATTGAGCTGTCGAAGTACGTCAAACGTCTAATGACGTGCAGAATTTACATCAATATCGAAGATAGCAAATGGGATATCTATGAATCGATGTTTTTCTTCGCAATGGGATTTACTATTTGATTTCAGAGCTGACATTTTAACACCGAACAATTTAAAATCCATTTAGCCACTCCAACACCGAGGCCACAACAGGGACGGGTCATTTGAACGCCACCATCTTCTTCCTGCTGTCGACAATCATACCGTTCAAAGTGCTTGAGACCGGGGCCAGATTGTTGTTGTTGTGACACTGCCCTTCAACATAGTCCATCTTCCTTCTAAATGGTAATTAGTCACGACACTGTTAAATCAGTCATCTTTGGTGTCGTTGGCAAACATAAATGTGACACAGCATCAGTAGATATGGGAATATTTTAGATATAAATTGCATAAAGACGAAGTATGCACTTGGATTTGTGCTGCACCAGTTGACCGTGAGGATTGTTTTTTTTTTTCCTTATGTGCACTAACTGCGTGCATGAGTGAAGAAAACGAGGGTTGATTTACACTGAATTTATGAACTTCAGATCTTGCAGCTTACTGATGCATTTCCGATTGGATAATATTTTTAAAACAGAGCCGCAGTCAATGAATGTGAACAAAAAATAACATAACATCAGTTCTTGTAATATCGTGGCAGCAGGAATTACCCGTAAACTTGGATCTATGGGACTCCTTCAGCAGGATAGACATGGTCTATGTCCAAAATCTGACAGCGCACTTTAACATAACAGACAAATAGTACCGCGTTCTCTTCGGTGTGATTGAAACCGGTTTGGAACGGATGAGAACCTCGGTCATCCAAACCAAGATGTTTAAAATATCCTGAATACTTTGTTGTTTATTTCAGGTCTTCAATCCTCCGAAGGTACACCTTCTGAATCAGATGATTTCCGCGGATTCCTCTTCCCGAGCAGTGCTCACATAGCGATCTCTAACACTGAAATCTCAGATTATTCGGGGTGCACTTGAACGTTCGTGATTATTCCTACATATTCATGTATGTTAATATTTAACATTCTCTGCCGTCTATGGCAATGCATTCCGCAGACTGCTGGTACTGTAGCTAATTACATTCCTCCTTATCTCTTAACTTTTTTTTTATTTCGGGATGGTATTTTCTGATCCACGATTGTTCAATCCTTGGAAAATTCCGATTCATGTGCACTCTATCTGCTTATCTTTATGTTCAATACATTTCAAAGTAATTCACTTCAATTTTCTCAAATTCTAGCAAGTAGATGTCCACAGCCAACAAGCGATCCACAAACATTTTGTTCTTATTGTGCGAATGATACCGGAGAAACGCTCCGTATCCTCTCCATCACCAGCTCATCCTTTCTGAATTCTAGGGTACTAAATTGCTTACAGCTTTCAAGGGGTTGTCTGGCCAATCCCTAAAAAAGCTTCAGCATTACACACTTGCTTTTCTAATCTAGTCCTCTAGAACTAGATATAATATTGTTATTTGCTCTTGACAACCGACACAACTTGCATGGTGTCCTTTACCGTTTCGAACACGAGGACTCAGTACTCACTTCCGTTTTCTCAATTTCTCTCCACTTTAGATAATATTCTAAATGTTTATTACTTCCTCTAAAGTGCCTGAAGATATCGGCCACTGCTCAGTAAAACAGGGACCACATCGTTGACAATTCTACTAATCTATCTTCGTATTTCTTCCAAACTTGGGTCTCCTGAAAGTCACAAATCAGCAAGTCCAGAAGATCTTTTTCTTCCTATGTTCTGCCTGGCCTCATTCATCTCTCTATATATTCCATCGTATACGGACGCGCAGAGGAATCCATTGCACTATATCACCCGGTACTATTGTACACTAAATTATTAATGATTCCGCACTTTTCCCATAAACCATGCGAATATTGGTGTGGCACCATAAACTGCAGCAGCTTCAAGTTTATGCTCCTTCGGTAGCAATATTCGTATTGATGGGAAATGCACTGATCTCCCGTATTTTACTGAAATGGATGTACTCGGCATCACAGCGAGTATTGATAAGGGATATTATGAAGAAAGAGAAATGGAAGGATTACTAAATAAACTTTTATCTAAAACTTCACATAACAAAATATCATAGGGAGTTATATCATAGGGATTTCAAACTATCACTGGAAGGAATTACTCTGTAATTAAACGGCGTTTTTTTCAGCAAATATTAAACCTGATTAACGTTACCTGAGTGTCATGAATGAAGCGCTTTTGGAAATTAGAAATATGTGACAGACTCTCAGCCGGTGCTGAAGTTTTCTCTATAGGGGTAATGAAATGCGAAGCTAAACTGATCTTGATGGGCGTGTAGTACAAGTTCAAACCAAGCAATAGTCATCCAGTGTTCGACAATCACAACGGGAGATAGAAAATGCATGCAAAACGGGTGATATTACAATATGCATGAGGGAAGTCAATACGCAGGTATACTTGGAAGATCTATTTGTGCTGGATTCGCTCAAGGGGAGTTTCTATAGCGCCTACGAGATGCATCTTTAGAGCATTTCATGGCTGAACCGACGACGAAGCAGATTTATGGCAAACATTAAGGTTAATGCACCTATCAAGGCAAATGATCATGACATGATTAAATTCAAACTGAAATTTGAGAATGACTGTCAGATGTACCAGTATCCGGTGTAGAAATGGGAATTACAGAAGTATCAAAGAGGAGCTGGACATAATTATTTGGATATAATATTGCAGGGGTGACAGCAAGGAACGAAAAACAAGGATTTCTGGAAGCTATTCCAGATGGCTGAACGTTGGCTAACTAGAGAATTAAAGGCCAGTATAATAGCCAATAGAACGGACGAATCATAGAGAATTACCGCACGGAGACAGGCCTTTTAACCCTTCTTGGCTGAGGAGAACCATTTTTCTGTCTGGTCCCACTGACTTAACCCACCATATAACCATATAACCCCTGGACCTTAACCCACCATATACCCCTCCTCCATGTACCAAGTTTTCCTTAAATGTTAAAAAGAATCAGAATCAGAATCGGAATCAGAATCAGATTTTAATCGCCAAGTACCTGTGCACATACAAGGAATTTACTTCCGGCAGATGTTGTCTCTCTGCTCATAACAATAATAATGATAAATATAAATGAAAACATAGATTATACATACAAGTAGTGCAATCCAAGTAATAGTTAGCCGACAGTTAACCGGCAGTTAACTGTTCAGCAAAGTGACCGCAGTAGGGAACAAACTTTTTCAGTGCCTATTGGTCTTAGTCTGGAGGGATCTGAAGCGCCTACCAGACGGAAGAAAGTTCAAACAATCCTTGCGCAGGATGGAAGAAATCCTTTATGATGTTCCCCGGCATCTTCTTCAACCTGCAAGAGTACAGGTCCACAATAGAGGGCAGGGAGGCTCCAATGATGCGCTCGGCAGTCCTCACTGTGCGCTGTAGTCTGGTTCTATCCTGCTTGGTGGCGGCTCCAAACCACACAGTGAAGGAGGTGCACAGGACAGATTCAATGACTGCAGTATAGAACTGCAGCAGCAATTCCTGAGACAGACCATATTTCCTCAAGAGCCTCAGGAAGTACATCTGCTGCTGGGCCTTCTTCAGGATGGAGCTGTTCTGCTCCCACTTCAGATCCTGAGAGATGGTGGTTCCCAGGAACCTGAAGTTCTCCACGGTGGGCACAGGGTTGCCAAGGACTGTGAGGGGGGATATAACGGGGGGATGTCTCCTGAAATCCACCATCATCTCCTTTGTCTTGAGCGTGTTCAGCTCCAGATTGTTCCGAATGCACCAGAGCGACAGTTGGTCCACCTGCTGTCGATATGCAGACTAATCACTGTTCTGGATGAGACCGATGACGGTGGTGTCGTCTGCAAACTTCAAAATCTTCAAAAGTGAGCCCGTATTTACCACTTCATCTGTCAGCTCATTCCACTCGCTCATCACTCTCTGCGAGAAGAAGCCCCCACCCCTAATAATGTTCTCTTTAAACCTTTCCCCCTTCACCCTTAACCCGTGTACTTTTTTTTCTGCCCTAGCCTCAATTGAAGAAAAAACTGTTCTGCCTTCACTCGTCATAATTTTATATACCTCTATCAAATCTCCTCATTGTTCTACGCTCCAGGGAATAAAGTCCTAACCTTTTCAAGCTTTCTCAATAACTCAGTACCTCAAGTCCCGGCAACATCCTTGTAAACCTTCTCTGCACACTTTCAAACTTAGTAATATCCTTCATTAATAAGGTAACCAGAACTGCACACAGAACTCCAAATGCAGCCTCACCAATGCCTTATACAACCTCACCATAACATTCCAACTCTTATACTCTACAGAGTAACAGAGCAAATTCACAGTGTTCGGATCTATATCATCGAGTCTGTCACTGTGACTCAGTATGGAAGGACGGAGAACAGGAACGCAGTATTGATAGGAAAATCGTTAATTAGGTGTGCGGACAGTAGGTTTGGTGGATGAAGAAAATGATTCCCCAACAGTTTGCGTCTTGCTGGGTGTCAGTGTCCGGGATATTCCTAAGAAAGAGCGTGAGGACCCAGAAAACGTTGTCTATGTACAGTAGGTATCAATAAAATGGGCATGATGAATGACGAGTTTCTTAATGCTAGTTCACGTATTTAGTTGTAAAGCTAAGAGCAAGATCTCAGATATTGTGATCTCAGGGATTGCTACACGTGCGACGTGCTAGTGTGGCCAGAACAGGGGAAAACATAAAGTTTAATCCATGTCTCAGAAATTGGTAAGGGCGGCATAAAATATTAAGATTTGACGGTTTTCTTCTTCGAAAGATAAGGCACTTTCAAGCGGGGCGGATTGCTTCTGAATTGCATTGGGCTAATAACTTCGACTTAAAAAGTTAGTTATCAGAAGCTTGAAATTCGTATGATTACTGATGAGCTCTCTTTATTTCAAATCATGAAATATTGTTGGCTTGGGGGAACAATAGTGCTTTAAAGAGATAACTGGATTAAAAAGAGATGCAACCTGTGGTGAGAAGAGGCAGTTGAGACGGCAACCTTGAAAACAATCAGTTAAGGTGAAATGTAAAGTACGGACAAAATCGAAACGGGTGAATGCAGGTCTGAATTTGCTGTATACATAATGAGGTAGATGAACTTGCAGCACTGCTGCAGATTGGAGGTATGATCTTCTAGGCATCACTGAATAGTGACTGAAAGATAATAACTGGGAACTTAATGTCCAAAGATATGCATTGCATCGAAACAGTGAGCAAGGAAGTAAAGCGGTCAGCGTTGTTCTGTCGGTATAAACTATCATTATCTTATTAAGCAGGGTAAAAAAAAAACATCAGAATCTATTAATTCATTGTGGATACAGCTGATAAACTGCAAGGGTAAAACAGACCTTGATGGTAGTTGCTAACAGACCTCTCAACGTTTCTAGTCACTGAACTACAAATCATAATTGAATATAGAAAATAAGTGCCATACTGCATTACTAAAATACTCATGCGGAGGTCAATGTGACAGTAGATTGGGAAAATGAAGTTGGAGCGGAGTTAAAGAAGTGGAATTTTCAAGGGTTCAACAAGATATTTGGTTGAGAACTTGTTGTTGTGCCCACGAGAGGATCAGCTAATCTGCATTGGTTGGTGTGCTACGAACAAAAATTGTTTGCAGGCTTAAAGTTACAATCGTTCTTCGGAGAAAGTAATCATAATATTATAGAGATTACCCTAAAATCTGAGAATGAGAGGTTCAAGGCAGAGGGATTATTATTCCTGTGCAGTAAATGGAATAACAAAGGCATGCTGGACGAATTGGGCAGGAATGTTTGGAAAGGAAGACTGGTGGGTTAGACGACAGAGCAGCAATGGCTGTAATTTCGCACGACAATCAGGAAGGAAAAGGATACACATATACCAAGGAGGAAGATGCATTCTAAAGGAAAGATGATACGGCCGTGAGTAAAAAGAAAAATCAAAGTAAAGGGAAACGTATAAGCGAGCGCATATAATAGAGCAAAATCTGGTTAAAGTGTAGAGGATTGAATAGTTCTTTTTAACGAAAAAGCGACAAAAACGCTATCAAGCGGAAAAGAAAGAATGAGCAAGTAAGCTGGCCAATAATATTAAAGAAGATACCATTTTTTCTTCTAATTCGAGAGTGAATATTAGAGTGCTGATTCTTGAAGTGATTCAGAACAGAACTCACGGCGTCAGTTAATTAAAAAGCGCAATAAATTTTCTATTCACGTCAGGAAGGCCAGAGGAGCTGCGACGGTATGATATCTATATAGAATCTTTAGGCATTTCTTCCAGGGAATTCTAGTGAATATGTGTAAGACAAGATATTCCTTTGTTGGAGACACTGCAGTAGTTTACCTTATGTGAACCCGACCTGACGTACAAAGTAGAGATTACATCATGTGGTTTCAATCACATGGGGTTTCCTGAGTGATGAACTATATAAAATATTAAGCATTTTTCAATCGATTGGCGGCTAGATACGGTGAATAGTATTCTTCAGTTGTTGTCCAGAAGTAAGGAGCGATGCGTCACGTTAAAAATCGAGGCCGATGATAACGACGAATTTAACCATTTTTTTTAAAGAAATGTGATAATTTAGACATCTACCTCTATGGAAGTGGAGAAGACAACTCTCAATAAGTTAAAAATGGAGATTTATCGAAATCTAAATCACAAGTGAGGTAATTCATACGGGATATAACCGAAAAGTGGCACCAAGGCGAAGAGACTTTAGACACTGAACGATTAAAAGCGAGAATTCGTCCGAGAGAAGGACAGACCCAACCTAAAAGCTTTTATGAACGTTCGTGTGTTTGGTGATTTCCATGATGCTGCCTGCCTCGTTGAGTGCCTAAAACATTTTCTGCATATTACTTCAATAGTTTTCTGCTGTCGCATAAACTTACCATGCAGATATGATACCAGTTTTGTACGGCCTTCCTTAAGAAATGGAAATGGCCTATTTTGAAGTAAAGTAAAATCATTACACTAGTTTTATAAATTATGCCAGGAATTTTCTCCCTAACGACTTTGTTTCAATCAGTTAGTCACGCGGTCTTAAAACATTCCTGAATTAAATGCTGTTTAAGGTGAATAATTAAATGTTTCGATGGGGATCTTCCTCGAAGCAGGGAGAATGAAGTATCACCATTCGGCTCTTTGCGGCTCTCCAATCCCAGAATTTAATTTTGGCTGATCCTACGATTTACATACTGTATTCCTGCTCCTCCAGATACCATTCTGGAGAAACAATTTAACCACAGGCTTTTAAGAAGCTACTTATTGATTCGATACATGATTTCTCTCCCTGTCCAGCACACTTATCTCACTCCACAGCGGACTGCAGTCGACAATTTCAGAACGCGAGCATGTTTTTTTTGGATCCACCAATCTGGCGAGCATTGTGACGCGTATTTACAGTGTAGCATGAGACTATCCGGGCAGATTTTGAAGTCGTTAGTTAGAAATGGCCTTGGCAGCATTCTACCACTTATGCTTTTGTTGGAAGCAACTGTTTAATGCACAAACTGCACAGCTCTTTCCCTTCAGTTACTCTGTTAACGTTTATTTGCGCCAGACTTAGAAATATTGGATTCTTGCGACAGAAAACTGGTAATGTGGAGTGAGAGGGAACTGAAAATAAAGTTTACTTACCGATTAATTTAAGTTGATATATAAAGCAGTTATATATGAAGGAAGGTCATGTTTAATTTAAGTTGATATATAAAGCAGTTGTATATGAAGGAAGGTCAGAATGCTTTTGTGATACAGCCCATGAAATCAGCAGAGTGAACTTAATCTTGGAGATAGCTCAAATTAAATTGGGTGGTATCAAATGAGCGATAAGGTAGTTTAGAGCACGCAGATTGAATGTTAAGTTCCATTTCCTCAGTGATGGCAGTAGCACAGCATGTGGTTTAAAGACTTCCCTTTAAAATTGCAAAGCAACGCAATGTCAAAGGTAAAATAGTCTTTCATATATTGTATTCATCCCTTCTTCTTAAACTTTTTCTTCCATTAGCACTGCACATTTAAACGGGATTGCACGCGAAATACATTATTGCAAATATTGCTGCTTATTGTAATGTTTGCAATTAATTATTTTCCCATCCACATGTAATTTCAATCTCTCATTCCGTTTCTGTGGCAGGAGTCCAACTTTTGACTTTACTGAAATAACTGAAAGGAAACACCTGTGTGTCCCATGCAATGAAAGACAAACTTTTTCCCCTCGGCTGCTCAGATACAGAAAGCAATTGAATATGAATTGAATACTATGAGATCACATCTTCCCAGCAACAGGTCTCACACACTCTAAAAAAGAAGACTTACTGGTTAGGGGGTGCAGCACTCAGATTAAATCCAAATTTGCCATGGCCCTTACAGTACACTGACCTAAAGTTCATCAACAATCTGTGGATAGACACGAAAGGAGCAGTGTATGCAAGTCGGCCGAAGATTCGCACAGAACTGGAAGCCTTTTGCAAGGCAGAATGTGGGAAAATCCATCAAGAAATAATTAGAGGCCTCTTAGCTGGCTATAGAAAGATTTTACAAGCTGTGATACTAGCCAAACGGGTTGCTACTAACAATTAAGTTTTGCTTTGGGCCCTTTTCCTTTTATGTTATTTTGAAACTATAAAAGTTGAAATTAATTAAAAAATCGTATTCTTGCTAAAATAACAAAGACATGTGTCATCTTTAACTTTGTAGCTTTTGGAAATCCGTTAACCTTTTAGTCGTTTCACAGTGACAGAAATGTTGACCAGTGGTACCCAAACTTTTGCATTCCAATTTATGTGCAGCAAACGCTCGTAAGCAGGAGGAAACACATGAGGAAATACGGGATATCAAATAAAGGACGATAAACTGGCACAATATAGTTGAACAAAACATTCCTGGTTCTTATCTTAGATACGTGTTCAGATATCATTTAAGTTAAGCCTGCCCTATCCTGCTAATATGGCAAAACAGCGCTCCAGCTTGTGCAGCGTTCAATATGCTGCCAATGATAAGGAAGCTCTCAAGTTAGCACATCTCATTACAGTGCAAGGTCTAAGTTAGGTGGTCCATTCCTGCTGAAGCATTTGATGATTTGTCCACGTTCACTTCGTTACAACGTACAGTTGATGTCAGAAGTTTACAGACACCTTAGCCAAATAAATATAAACTCAGTTTTTCAAAATTCTTGACATTTAATCATATGTCTCAGGTCCGTTAGGATGACTACTTTGTTTATAAAAGTGAAAAGTCAGAATAATAGTAGAGAGAATGTTTTATTTCATCTATTATTGCTTTCATCTTATTCCCAATAGGCTAGAAGTCACAAACAGATTGTTAGTTTTTGGTAGCATTGTCTTTAATTTATTTAACTTGGTTCAAACGTATCGGATTGCCTTCCACAAGCTTCTCACAATAAGTCTCTGGAATTTTGTTCCATTCTTCAAGACAGAACTGATGTAACAGAGACAGGTTTGTAGGCCTCCTTTCCTTCACACGCTTGTTTCAGTTCATCCCCACACATTTTCTACCGGATTGATGTCAGGGCTTTGTGATGGCCACTCTGATACTTTGCCTCTGTTGTCCTCAAGCAATTTTGCAACAACTTTGGACGTAAACGTGGGGTTGTTTGGAAGACCCATTTGCGTCCGAGTCATGTCTTCTTTTCTGATGTCTTGATATGTTGCTTCAATCTATCGACATTACTTTTCTTCCTCATGAGGCCATCAATTTGTGAAGTGTACCAGTCCTTCCTGTAGCAAAGCACCCGCAAACATGATGCTGCTAACCCCATGCTTCACGGTTCGGATGGTGTTCTTCGGCTTGCAAGCCATACCTTTTTTTTCACCAAACATAACGATGGCCATTATTTTCAAACAGTTATATTTTTGTTTCATCAGACCAGAAGACTTTTCTGCAAAAAGTAAGAACTTTGATCACTTATGCACTCGGGCTATTTATGTCAGTTTTGGAGCAGTGGCTTCTTCCTTGCTGAGCAGCCTTTCAAGTTATGTCGACATTGGACTCGTTTTACTATGGCTGCAGATACTTTTCTGGCTTTTTCCTCCAGAAGATTCAAAAGGCCCCTTTGCTGTTGTTCTGTCTTTGAATTGCTGTTCTGAGGCCAACGTACGTAGAGCTATAGGAGGTAGAATGCATCTCCTACTTGAGCGGTATGGCGGCTGTGTTGTCCTATGGTATTGATAGTTGCGTAAATTGTTTGTACATATAAACGTGGTACCTTCAGGTGTTTTGAAACTGCTCCCAAGGATGAAACACTTATGCGGAGGCCCACATTTTGTTTTTTTTTTTTTTTTCGGAATTCTTGGCTGAGTTCTTTTTTTATTATTTATTTTGGATGTAAAGTCGAATCCACTGAAATTGTGATATGGAGCACTAAAAGTGAAATAATCAGTATGTAAACAATTATTGCAAAAATTACTCCTGTCATGCCCAAGTACATGTACTTAAAGTCTTGGCAAAACTACAATTTGCTAATATGAAATCTGTGGAGTGGTTAAACAATGAGTATTATTGAATTCAACCTAACTGCATGTATACCTCTGACTCCAACTGTAGCTTTTGCCTGCTAACATAGATTTATTTCACATTCCAAAGCCTTAAGGGATGGGCATACTATCTTGGCGCTGCAAATTGGTGAGACATAGTGATGTCTTGGAGCGGGCAGCCGACTCGCCAGAAACTCAGTGGAAACAAATATAAACACATTAATAACGTGATTTTCAAATTCCCACAACTAACCAGAAATTTATTTATATATGTATATATATATAAATGTATTACATATAGTATATACGCATGCACACGCTACATGTCAACATGAACGTTCCCTGACTATCGTTGAGTGATATAATGCTGGTCCATTTCTCAACCTTATGTACCGATTTCGTGTCCCAGTTTAATTTAAATTAAGGCTGGTTTATCATGCTGATATGGCATAGTAGCACAGCAGGTTGCATAACGTTCAATATGCTGCAATTATATGGCAGCGCAAAAGTTAGCAGAACCCATTAAAGAGCTATATCTACATGGGGGTGGGGGGTATTTTCCGCTTATACCTGTTACGATTGTGTACGGTCTCCACTTGGCCACTTAGTTTTCGTCGGAAATGTCGATATGTTTGCATTCCAAACAATGATCTGAAAAGCATGCTGTTTCGGGAAACGATGCGACCCTTCCGACTCGTACAAAAAGTGCAAACATATGGCTGTAAAACTTTACAGCAACATAAGGTCATGCTGCTCATGGAGTCTTCTCCATAATTCTATCATGGTTAGATTATTAACACTTTGAACTCCATCCCCATGTCTGTTTATTTCTCGCAAACTTGGCACCCTTACTAATCAAAAACATATCAGACTCCACTTAAATGTATTGTGCCAGTTGGCTTCCGCCGCCTTTTTTTTATTGCACTGAATTGCACAGAATCACCTCTATTTCTATGAAGAATTTCCTCTTCCTTTCTGTTCTAAGGGGTATCTCTCCGTTCTGAGGCACTTCATCAGCAGGCACAAAAAGGTCTGGGCCACAGATTGTAATTCTAAATTTGGGTAAGGCCAGTTGAAATGCTATTTCAAAAGATCAGGTAACACTGAATTGAGACATGCTGTCTACTTGCAAATGTGTACTTGTAAACGCCGGGCCTTCAAAACTGGATTATTCAGATAACGATTCTACCATTATAATGTCAGACTATGAAATAAAGATATCACGTGTAGGGAACTTTGATATTCAAAAGAAATATAAAACGAATCTCTGACTGAAAGAAAAAGCTGACTGTTCGCATGCCGTTAAGTGTGAGAGAACAAATTTAAAAAAGAGTGACGTGCAAGACTTGATCGTAAATAAAGCTTCTGACTCGTCGGTCTTGATTAATCAAAATACTGAGTGTAGTAGATGGAACGTTAGGTGCAATTTAGTTAAAACACTATTGAGGCTATATATGGATAACTCTCTGAAATTTGTTCAACTAATCTGTAGAAAAAAAAGCGTAAACAAAGTCGAAGGAGGATAAAGAATATTTATAAGAACATGCCGCATGTGGAAGATTCTAGTTATAAAAAATGGTTAAGTATTTTTGGAATATATTTCCGTGGAACTTAGAACAAAAACATAGAGGAAATTTCATACAGGTACGTAGATTTATGACAAATGAGAAAGGAGTAAATGCAACAGTTTTTTTATTATCCTCAATGAGTCTCTGTTGGGCAAATGGTGAAGTCGAAAAGTGTAAATGAAACATGAGGATAATCTTCTTCACTCCGAACTTCGAGTGAATGTGGAACGAGTCGCAAACTCAACTAGTGAACAAGAGCTCCATATCAAATCTTAGACAGGTACGTGGATGGGACTGGTGTGGAGGCAATGGTCCACTTATAGGTCAGTTGGAGTAGGCCGTTTAAATAATCTCAACTTCGACGAGATGAGCCAAAGTGCCTGTATTGGTGTTGTACTGTTCTATGACGTATGTCCCACTATCGTATTCATATTAACACAATGCTGCCAATCCTGTGTTTATACATTTCATTCAGTCTC
This sequence comes from Hypanus sabinus, assembly GCF_030144855.1. Taxonomy (NCBI): domain Eukaryota; kingdom Metazoa; phylum Chordata; class Chondrichthyes; order Myliobatiformes; family Dasyatidae; genus Hypanus; species Hypanus sabinus. The sequence goes on from NC_082731.1 coordinate 24,579,309, forward strand.
GCTTCAAGTAATGTATCTTCAGACAGAGTTAAGTCTTCATTTTTATTAATGTTGACGCTGTTTGCCGACGTTATAGTAAATTTTGTTTGGCTACATTTTACTCCGAGAGTATTTCAAAAATGTTCTGATTGATTGGCTTTATTTGGATTTACAAATGACATTTAACAATCATTTTAATATAAAATAGTAGAAACCTGAGACACCGCCCAATTTTTGTTGATTCCCCCCCTCCACCCTTCCTTTTGTTTCCAGTCTGGTACTGGAACTCAATAGATCTTAAGAATTTGCGGCTAATATCTATACATCACTGTATTAGATTTCATTCCCTTTTGTACAAGTTATTTAATTAATTATGTTCTATTGGTATGATGCAGTGCGAGAGTTTTTTTTTGTTTATCTTACGGCCTGTATTAATTACATAATATATTCTCATATGTTTCAGACATTTGCTGCAGTAACAGATCCTGATTATTTTGTTGAATAAAACAATAATATATTTACAAAAATGCAGAGGATTCCTATATCTACTACCCACCCACACACTCCCACACCCCACACGTATTGTCATTCGAGCGTTAGAATGAATTAAGTAGCCTATGTTTATCGAGGATTATTTGGAACTTGAGAAATTACCCATGTAAGGGAAGAGTCTGATGCTAAAGAGTAGTCCAGTGGCATTCCCACTAAACAATAAGTACTCCTGATTGAATACTGCTGGATGAGATTTAGGGAAGCTGCTCTGGCGGCGCCTCTGTCTGGGAGTTTGGCCCTGCAGTTCCGAAAGTTTGGGAAAGGAATAGAATGACAGAAGTGATAGGGGACTCTATAGTTATGGGGTCAACAGGCGATTCTGTGGGTGCAGGAAATATACACGGAAGGTAGTTGGCCTCCAAGGTGTGATGATGCCAGATGTTTCTGATCGTTTCCAGAATATCCTGAAGCGGGAAGGAGAAAAGCCAGAGGTCGTAGGACATATTTCTAATAACAACATAGGTAGGAAAATGGAGGAGGCCTGAAAGCAGACTACAGGGAAATCGGAGGAAGTTGAGAAGCAGGACCTCAGAAAGTGTAATTTCGGTATGACTGTCTGTGCCAAATGACAGTGAGCACAGGAATAGAATGAGCTGCAGGATTAATGCGTTGCTTACGTATTGGAACGGAGGGCAGGGATCCAGACTTCAGAATCATTGGGACGCTTTTTGTGGCGTTGTGACATGTACAAAAATATCGGTTTGCACTTGAATCCCAAGTGGAAAACACCCTGGCGGAGACGTCTGTAAAGGTTATTGGGGAGAGTTTACGCGAGAATTGCTTGGAAGTGGGAACCAAACTGAAGTAACGAAGGAAGAATTTTTTCCTATTTGGCTCACAAACAGAGAAAGCTTTGAGACAGGGCGAGAGGGTGAATAGGCCGGAGTTGGAGAAGGGATGGCGCTCAGATCCATTGCTTGCAATGTGTCTATTTTAACGCAAGGAATATTATGAGGGAAGTGGATGAGCATGGAGTGTCGAACAGTACTTGGAGATATGATGGTGTGAGCATTACAGAGACTTGAAAGGCTCAGGGGCAGGATATAGTTGTTTCAGAAAGCACAGGGAGGGATGAAAGAGAAGTGTTGGCGTGAGAAAGTTGCAAAGAGATCGTGTCATGGCGGCAGAGAAGGTGGAAGTTACGGAGAGATTATCCATCTATCGGTGTAATTGAAGAGGTCAATATTCTAACAGTGTGTTTCTAAAGTCCACCCAATCGTAACCGCGAAATCGAAGAGCACACAGGAAGACAGATACTGGAAAGGTGTGATAATAAAAGGGCTGTTCTTGTGGCAGACTTTAAATTCCGCCACATCGATTGCCATCTCCTTCGAGCGATATGTTTAAGAGGAGCTGACTTCGTTTGGAGTATTCAGAAAGGTGTTTTGACAAAATATGCGGATAAGCTTAATGAGAAGAGGACTTATTTCATATGGTAATGAGGAATAAACCTGTTCTGTTGTCAGATCTCTCAGTGGGAGTGCATTTGTATAGAGTTATCAGAATTCGACATTTTTTTTAACATAACATTTGACAGAGATAAGAAGATACTAGTTAGGAAAGCATTAACTTCGTGTAAAGTGAAATATGAGGATATCAGGCAGGAACTTTGAAGAATAAAATGGAAACTGATGTTCTCAGAGAAATGGACGGAGAAATGTGGCAAATATTCAGGGGATATCGTAGAGGGTTCTGCATAAGTACGTTCAAATAAGGCAGGGAAAGTACATGAACCATTGTAGTATAAAGGTTATTGTAAATATGTTCAAGAATAAAAGGAGAGCTTAGGAAATGTTAAAATGGCAGAGATAGACGTATAGGAGACTGTAACTCCAACAGAAAGAAGCTGAAGAATCAAATTAGAACAGCCATAAGGGGCCATGAGAAAACATTATCGGACAGGATTCAGTAAAACCGCAATGCATACTACAAATATCTGAGCAGCAAGAAGATAAGGCGACAGAGACTAGGACCAATCCAGTGTGATATTAGAAAGGTGTGTATGGAACTAGAGGAGATCACAGTATTGCTTTAGTGTTGACTATTGGCAATTGTAGGGATGAGTTGCAGCGTAATGAAAAGCTTCACAATGTAGATATTCAGGACGCTGAGCTTTTGGAAATCATCAAGTTGCAGAAATGGCTGGGAGCGGGCGAGATGTACCCCAGGGTACTGTTGGAAGCGAGGGAGGCGATTGCTGAGCCTGAGGCGATGTCCTTTACATCATCAGTCAGGACGGCGAAGTTTATGGAGGACTGGAGTTTTGCGGATGTTGTTCCCTTATTCAAGAAAAAGATTATTATTATCCCAGAAAATTTCAAACCAGTGAGTCTGACTTCAGTGGTTGTTACATTAATGGGGAAGGTCCAGATTGGATTGTTTACGGAACTTTTGTAGAGACATCATGCGATTCGCAATACTGAGCAGGGCTTAGTCAAAGGCAGGTCGTGCCATACCAGCCTGATTGAATCTTCTAAGGATGTTGCTTAAACATATTGATGAAGGTGGAGCCTTCGATGTCGTTTATATGGATCTCAGCAACGCGTTTAATAAGGATCACCATGCAAGTATTATCGAGAATGTAAGAAGGCATAGGTTCCAAAGGGACTTTTTTTTATCCAGAACAGGCTTGCCGACAGAGGAGAAACTGTGTTTGTGGACGGGTCATATTCTGCTTGGAGACAGGTGACATGTGATGTGCCTCAGGGATCTGCGTTCGGACCACAACTCCCCGTGATTTTCTATTAATGGCCTGCATGAGGAAGTGATCGGATGGATCAGTAAATCTGCTAATGACCTTACGGTTGGGGTTGTTGTGGATAGTCTGAAGAGTTGTCAGAGATTACAACGGGACTTTGATGAGATTCAACACTGGGCTGAGAAGTGTTAGATGAGATTCAAAACTGGGCTGAGAAGTGTTAGATAATATTCAACCCCGTTAAATGTGAGGTGTTTCATTTTGATTGGTGAGATATTATATCAGAATGTACCATCAATGTTAAAACGCATGGACGTTTGGCGAATCAGAGAGTTCTTGTTGAACTTGTCCATCGAAAATTCAAAGCTGCTGCGCAGGTAGACTCTGCGTTTAAGAAGTTATACCGTACATTGGTCTTTATCAATCGTGGGACTGAATTTTGGAGCTAAGAAGTAAAGTTGCAGATATATAAGACGCTGGGCAGACCTCCTTGAGGAACTGTGCTCAATTCTGGTGACTTCAACAGAGGAATGATGTGGAAACCTTCGAATAGGTGCAGCCGAGTTTTGCAAGGATGTTACCTGGATTGCAAAACATGCCTTATGAGAATAGTTTAGTGAATTTGGCCTTTACTCCATAGACCGATGAATCATGAGAGTTTACCTGCTAGATATGTCCAAGGTTATAAGAGACATAGATTGTGTGGATAGTTAAAAGTTCTTTTCCACGGCTGAAATGACTTGTTCGAGATCGTAATTGTAAGGTTATTGGAACTAGGTACAGAGGACATGACAGGGGTAAGATTTATTTTCTCCCCGCGCAGAGACTGGTTGGTGCGTGGAATGGGTTGCCCATGACGATAGTCGAGCCGTTTACGAGAGTGTCTTTGAAAAGACTCCTAGATATGATCATGGAGCTAGGAAAAATAGAGAGCTTTGTGTAATCGGGGTAATGTCTAAATTAAGGATATGTTCGACACTGATTTGTGGGCCGAGGTGCCTGCATTGGGCGGTAGGTCTATGCTTATATAATACCCATTTTACGGTAAACATTCTGCTACTCTCCTCAAAACGTGTCTAAGAAACGAGGGGACTGCATTGTCTCATCCCTTATCCAGGGATTGCTGAAGAGTCCAACACTGAGTGTCGGAGTTTTCTAGCATGGAACGAAACCAAATATACATGAGAATATTCTGTTGTTATACATCGACTAGAGAGTTTTTGGAAAGTTGCTTCCTCCTTGCTCAGTGAATCCTATCCTCGTTCATATGATTCCGGGCCCTAGAAATGCGTAATCACTTAAGGAATTGGTCTGCTGTATACCATTCCTTTACCGTGTTCATAAACTATTAATCATGGAACATATTTACCTGACAATATTACTTATTAACACAGATTCAAAATATCCTTACTTCTTCTGTGTTTGCTTTCTGCCTGGATCAGACTGGATTTAACTGTTTTCGTCACAATTCTTCCAGCGGTGTTCCAAACGTGTTGTTATTATGTGTACGTTAATGTTGTAAAAATTGCTTAAAGCAACATCTGTCTGGTTCTGTAAAAAAATTGTAAATATCAGAACTTGGATTTTATTATGTGCTCGCCTCCAGCCCGCATTACAAAACTCCAGCAATGATCTCGATATGTATGGTGCGCTGTAAATGTCTCCTTTGTCATCGTCCCGTCTGGCTTTCCAAATCCCTCTCCTATCTCCTTAATTATGCCTTGTTTCCAGTGGTTAGTTTCCCTGTTGCTGCTAGTTCACTTAATAACAGCACACCTGTTTTCCATCATAGACTGCAGGATAAGAGCTCAGCCGTCAGAACCACTGGTCGCCAGTTTGTTGGTCGATTCGCGTGTGTTAACGCCAAGTCCAGATCACTTCGGACCGTTATTTCTAAGCTCAGCTCCAGTCCCTAGGTATTCTAGGAAAACCACGTCTCCGGCTCAAGACTCCCCTGGGTATTTGTTCCTCGTTCGCGACTGTGCAAGTCCCTCTGAACACTATCTCCGTGTCCGTGTCCTGCACTTGGGTTCGCCCCAAGTCACTCCTTGAAACAGACCAAACTGGAGAGGAATGTTCTCAGCCAGCACGATCGTCCTGGCACTGGCCCTCGCAAGCCAAGGTAACCAACTGGGCCTAGATGATCGACTGCTCAGGATGTCTTGGAGGACATGCGTGACCTGTCCGAGAATGTAAAGAAGTTTAGTGTGAAGTTCAACCGAGTACCGCTCCTATTGCTCCATCCCTGTCGAGAACCAGGTCTGACTAACCCACACAGCCGCGGATGGCAATGCCCTATCGGTCGGCAACACTATTGCCCAGAGAGCCTCAAGTACACGAAACGGAGCCCTATGCTCTGGAACTCGAGAGGTGTTCGGCTATCTTACGGCAATGCTGTTTGGTTTTTGAGCAGAAGTCATGTCCGTACACCACTGACAGATCAAAGATAGCGTACATTATCTGTTTGTTGCGAGGTTATGCATTAGCATGAGCGGCCGCAATTTGGGAAACCAACCAGAGGTCTGTTTTTCTTTCCCACATTCATCTCTGAAATCAGAAAGAGTTTTGAGCATTCCATTCGTGGTATAAGCGCACACTGTCTCTCCGTCAGGACTCACAATGTGTAGCCCAAACATTCATAGTTTTTTGGATACTAGCGCCCGACTCGCGGTGGAATGGCGACGCTGTCCAGGAAGGCTTTCTTCAAGGTCCCTGTGACAGTATAAAAGACGAACTGGCAGCGAGGGATGATACAAGCAGCTTAGACTGTTAGGTTTTTCCAGCTACCAATCTTGAAAACCGAACCCGAGAACGTCAGAGAGTGAATACTGGTCGCCCCACTCCTAGGGTCACCCCATCGCCCGTTTTCCCATTTTGACCTATACTATCCTTTCTCCTCCTTCCGCTCCTAGCCTACCTCTCGCTCCGACTATTCCCACTACCCTCGAGGAGGAAGCGATGTAGCTGGGACAGAGCGTCTCTCTCCCACCGAACGACTCCAGATATTTAAGATCAGATGATTCTCTCCATTGCGGCCAGTCTGTGCATTTGCATGCTATCTGTTCTCTTCGGCCAAAAGGGAGGGCTCACCAGTAGAAAAATCTATCCTACTGAGCGAGGCGGCACTCCCTTCCGTACCCCTAACCCGATGCAGATCCAAGCTGCTTTGAAAGATCACCCACAGTCCCTGCCTCTGCCCGCGTTGGTGGACTCCGGTGCCTGAGGGATGCTGTTGGATGCAGACTTAGCCTCCCGGGACGGAATTCCTTGGGGACCGTTAATTACCCCTCGGTATGCCCTGGCGCTGGAGTGAAGACTTCGGGCCCGATCTACCCAATTCCCGCTACCCCTGACTTAGATTCTGTCTGAAAACCATCGTGAGCATGTACAATTTAATATAATCTACTCCTCCACAAGCCCCTGAAGTTCTGGCATACCCCTGGTTGAGCCAGAGTAATCCCCACATAGACCCCTACTGTGAGGATAGCCAAGATGAAATCGTTTTGTCACCCAACTGTCCTCAGTCGGCCCAATATCCTGGGGAGGGAACAACGACCTCGCCAGTCGTGGAACCCGACGTGCAGGGTTCCAGCAGAGTAAAACGATCTCGACAGGTTTACTAAAACAGGTTTACTAACAGGCTTATTCCATGCCACCACAATGACTATACGACTGTGCTATTGATATTCTCCCCGGCGCCACGTTAACAACCAGCCGGTTGTATAACTTGTCCAGCCTGAAAGCGAAGCGATGGAGAAATAAATCAGTGAGTCTCTCGCGGCGGGCATTTTGCGGCCCTTATCTTCCCCGGTGGGCGCAGGGTTCTTCTTTTGGAGATAGAAATGGGTCACTCTGGTCCTGCATCGAATACTGAAGCCTTAACAACATAGTGGTTAAAAACAGGTACCAGCTGCCCCTCATAAATTCAGCGTTTGTAACATGCTTTAGAAGCTAGACCTACGAAGCGCCTAAAATCTGGTGAGAATATGGGAGGTGGTACAGTGAAAGACGGCATTTAATGCTCCTCTAGGCCAAGTTGTATTCCTGATCATGCCGTTTGGCCTCAGCAACGTCCCCGTCGTTTTTTAAGCCCTGATTAAGGATGTGCTGAAAAACGTTTTTTTTTTCGTTGTCTTTGATTATCTGATGACATCTTCTGCAGCAGTCTCGAGAACCACTTTCATCAAGTCCTACAGAGCCTGTGGGAGATTAAATTATTTGCGATGACTAGGAAACGTGAATTCCACGTCCCCTTGCTCAGCATCTTAGGTTATATCATCGAGAGGCAAGTGACAGCGGATCCCGAATAGCCATGTCAAGTCAAGTTTATTGTCATTTCGACAGTAACCGTTGTTATAGTACGCAGTAAAATTGAAAAAGCGCTAATCCAGGACCCTGGTGCTACATGAAACAACACGCTGTCATGGTCCACTCCGTGAAGTCAGTGCTCCGATTCATGGTACAGTCCGTGTACGACAGACTCTGGGTCTTCCGGCTGTTTCATTTTGTTGTCATCATAGGCAGCTGATGCTCGTCTTGAAATTGGCAATATAGGTGACCCAGGGATCGGCTGTGCGGGGTGCTTCGTCTTGTCAGTATCCCCTTGGAGCAATACGCCAGTGTATGGCTAGAGCAACCATTCGTGACCTCTAGCCCTGATTAGAGGACCGGCGCTTCATGCCGCCTAATTTTCTCTCGTCGGCGCAGTTACCGTTGCATAGATTCGATCGTTTCCGGGGCCAGGTGAGTAACCGTTTGCCAGTCCGAGCTAGATATGGATTCGGCTGTTTCCTTGGACAGCAAAGATTGCAAGCCGCCCCGAGACATGGAGCCACCCCTGAATGAACTCCCTTCCTGTCCTAGACTCCGTAGAGTAAGTCAGGCCGTATTTGTCGTCACCCTGCCATTGGACCTTTCCCTAACGTCCTTGCCTCCGTGGGGTAAGTCAGGCCGTCCTTGTCGTTAACCTGAGGCCGGACTTTTCGCTCCACATTCCATCAGAAATCCTGACAGTTCCTCGGCAGTTTACACCAACAGTCATCCCAGCCACGATTCCCAGTTCCATCCCGGCCCGGTGCTCAAGGAAGGGGCCCAGCCTTGTGCTCTGAGAAGGAGTCCACGCTCCGTACTCAATGGCCTAAACGAACCGACTCCCGAAGAAACTAAGCCTCAAATAATGCAAGCCTCGAAGTACCCAAGCCTTGGGGAACACTAGCCACGAAAAACCCTTACCTAGAGGAACCTATGCTTCAAGGAACCCTAGATTCGTGGAATACCAGCCTCGAAGAACCCTAGCCTCATCATGAGCTCTCCAGGTGCCGGGGTCGGAGCCGGAGTCAAGACCCAGGTTATGGGTCGTTTTCTTTTCTCTGGCTCGGAGTCCAAGCACAGACACCTAGCTCCTAGTTTTTCGTTCTGAATCCGCTTTCCTCGCCCAAGTTTGTGTTCCTGTCCCAGTTCCTAGACTGTGTCCAATCCCGTCCCTAACTCTATCCAGTTCAATTCCCAGTACTTCAGAGACTGTGTCTTGCTTTTGGGTCCGCCTTCAGTGCCCACCAAATGACAGAGCGAACCAGCCAGACATTGACCCGGCATCATGGTCACTGTCGGCTAACTCTCGTCATTCTGGGATCCTGCCGGATTGAGTGGATTGTTTACTCCCCTCTCCCCAACACGACCGGGTCTTCTTTTGACCTGGCGAGCCTGTTCGTTCGCCATGAGTGTGCCTTAGAGCTGCTGGTATTGGGGGGTGTTACAGTCACGGTCCAGGTCCCTCCTATTATTCCGCGTTCCTGTTCACGGTGCGGTCCGTGGAATCCGTACTCCGAGTCCTCTGACTGCCTATTGCTTCAGTTGGGTTAAATCCTAGGCTTTCCTGGGGCCAGCTGAGCGGCCGTCCGCCAAGCAGAGCTCTATAAGTATTCGAATATTTCCTTGTCCAGCAAAAGTTGCTGGCCGCCCCGAGACTTGGAGCCACACCGAAATAGGCTCCCTTCATGTCCGAGCCTCTGTGGGGTCAATCAGGGCGTCTTTCTCCTTACCCTCCGGTTCGATCTGTCCCTTCATTTCCTACTCTCGGTGGGGGTAAGCAAAGCCGTCTTTGCCGTTACCCTGACGCTGGACTTTCCCGTTTCTCTCTGAATCCCTGACAGTTCCTCAGCGGTTTACCTCGGCAGTCATTCGGGTCCCGTATCCTAGTAGCATCACTGTGCGGCGTCCAAGGAAGTGGCCGGCCCTGCAAAAGCATCCCGGCCTTGCGTCCTTGGAGCGGTTCCAATCCTGTGGTCGAAAACGGAGTCCTGGCTCCGTACTCAATGCCCTAGCCGAGCCGAGCCTCGAAGAAAACAAACCTCGAGGAAACAAAGCCTCGAGGAACACAAGCCTCGAGGAAGGCCTAGGGAAGCACTAACATTGTCATGTCCTCGCCTGGTTCCAGGGACAGATTCCGAATTAAGACCCAGGTTCTGTGTCCTTGTCCAGCCTCTGGCTCGTAGTCCAAGCCCACACTCCTAGTTCCCAGTTCCTTGTCCTGGTCCCTTTACTAGGCCCAGCCTGTGTTCCTATCCCAGCTCCTATTCTGTGTCCTGTCCCTTCCCTAACTCTGGACCAATCCAGTTTCCAGTACTTCAGTGTCTGTGTCTTGCATTTGGGTCCGTCTTCAAAGGCCACAGAGCTACATATCAGTCTCGACTCTGAATAATGGGGAGTCTGATGGCTTGAGGGAAGAAACTGTTGCACAGTCTGTTCGTGAGAGCCCGAATGTTTTGGTTCCTTTTGCCAGATGGCAGGATGGAAAACAGTGTGTGTGTGTGTGTGTGTGTGTGTGTGTGTGTGTGTGTGTGTGTGTGTGTGTGTGTGTGTGTGTGTGTGTGTGTGTGTGTGTGTGTGTGTGTGTGGTGGCCTTCATAATACTGTTAGCTTTGCGGGTGCAGCGTATGGTGTAAATGTCTGTACTAGAGACCACAAAGATCTTCCCAAAGGACCTCATTACCCGCTACATGGTGTTGCGATCCGAGATAATGCAATTCCCGAACCAGCCAGTGAAACAGCTGCTCTGGTTGCTCCCGATACATCCTCTGTAGATTTTGATGAGGATGGGGACAGGTGTGTGTGTGTTGGACTTTTCTTAGCCTTCACAGAAAGCAGAGACGCTGCTGGGTTTCCTTGGCTATGGAGCTGGTGTTGAAGGAACAGGTGAGATTCTCCGCTGGCTGAACAGAAAGAAGTGTGGTGTTCTTAACGATATCTCCCCCGGAGCCGTCGATGTTCCGCGGTTTGTGGTCGGTCCGTGCCCTCCTGAAGTCAATAAACTTTTGTTTTGTTCACATTCAGAGACTGGTTGTTAGCTTTGCACCAGTCTGTAGCCGCTGCGCCTTCTCTCTGTATACCAGCCAGTCGGTCTTACTGGTGAGACCCACCAAAGTCGTGTCATTGGCGAACTTGCTGATATGACTCGAGCTGTATATTGCTGCACAGTCGTTGGTCAGAAGAGTGAAAAACAGTGCACAGAGCTCACAGCACTGGGGGACCCCGTGCTCAGAGTTATTGTGTTGGAGGTGCTTCCTCCAATCCGGACGGACTGAGGTGTCTCAGTCAGGAAATCTAGGATCCAGTTGCAAAGGGAGGTGTTCAGGCCCAGCAGTTTCAGCTTTCCAATCGGTTTCCGAGGAATGACTGTGTTGAATGCTGATCTGAATTCTATGAACAGCATTCGAACGTATGTGTTTTTTTTTGTCGAAGTGGTTGAATGAGATGGCTGCTGAGCGGTTGGGATGATACGCAAGCTGCATGAGTTCCAGGGAGGACGGCAGCAGGGTCCATATGTGCTTTATAACGAGACCCTCGAAATAATTCATGATGATGTATGTGAGAGGCAGTAGCTTTTGAGGCACGACAAGGAAGACTTCTTCGCAACGGGGACGATGCCGGCTGCTTTGATGCACGTTGGAAGGACGGCGCTGGTCGGGGAAATTTTGGCTATATGAGGGAGACCATCTGGTAGGTGATTTGCACATCCTCTGAGCACACTACCAGGAACATCGTCTGGTCCAGCAGACTTCCGTGGGTTGACCCTGCATAGAGATTCCCTGATTTTGGCAACGGTAAGACACAAAACCTTGTTATTGGGAGGAGGAGTGGTCTTCCTCTCCACCATGTTATTGTCAGCCTCTAAATGAGCGTAGAAACTGTTTAACGCATCTGGGGGGAGGGCGGAGGCATCGCCAGCGCAGGCAGGTGTTATTGTCTTCCACATGTGTCGCCTGTCGCCGCTGTCCTGGAGCTGGCTGTGAATACGATGAGTGTGTGCACTCTTTGCGTCTCTAATGCCCCGGGACAGTTTAGCTGACGCTGTTGTTAGTGCTGCCTTATTGCCTGCTCGGGAGCGGGATTCACTGGTCCTCAGCAGCGCACGCACTTCCGCTGTCATCCAATGTTTCATGTTGGAGCGTGTCGTGATGGTCTTGGAGACAGTGACTTTATCGATGCACTTGCTAATGTAAGTAGTCACTGATGCCGTCGACTCCTCTAAGCTGGTGGAGTGGTCATCAGTTTTAACCTTCTTGAATATGTGCCCGTAAGTGTCAAAGCAGTCTTGAAAAGAAGATTTGGCTCCTGCTGACCAGGTTTTAACCTGCTTCGGAAATGGTCCGGAACGTCTGCCGAGAGGAGAGGTCTGTATGCTGGCTTTAGCATAACAGAGATGTGGTCTGAGTAACAGAGGCTCCGCCCGTTACCCGTTGGGCATGTTAGTGTAAATACGATGCACGGCTTTCTATCCTCTCGTTGAAAAGTCCACATACTGATGGAATTTGGGGAGCATAGACATGATGTTCGTGTGTTTACAATCTCCGGCGACAATAAGCAATCCATCAGTTTCTGCATTCTGTAGTTTGCTAATAGTCCCATTGGAGACGTCGACGCCCCTGAATCCGAGTTGTAGCGGACCTGTCTTAATATTCAGGTTCTGATCAGAAACAATCATCCCCGTGCCTTGTTTCTCGCCCACTATTCCCCGCTGAACGAAATAACGATGTGGGAACCGAGATCTGCTGGCCGCAAATCTATCGTTGGAAGAACGCCATGGCTCTCTGAGGGGGCAGGAATAGCTGCTTATCCTCTGAATGGATCACAAAATAGTTCGGTTATATCCAGACAGCCAAACGTCTGAACTCCCGGCAAGCCAGTTAAGCATTATTTTTTGGCCGGTTCAGATTTACTCTCACCTATCGTCGGGGGTCAGCGAACGCGACACCTGATGCCCCCTCCCGTCATATCAATTCCGAGGAAGACGTTTCAACGCCAGAGCCAAACTTCCCACCATCCTGTGTAGTGTCGGTCATCACCTGGGAAATCGAGGCCATAGTAAAAGATGACCAACGGGCTGAACTTAACCTCGGTAATTGTCTTTTTGTGACGATTTCTTTCGATCTCTGGTTCTCCAGTGGTGGAAAATGTCTCGTTTCGCCTGCTGTCCCGGGAGTTATTGTGCACATCCTCTTCTGAAAAGACTCTTTTAGTGGCATTCCATGAAAGCTGATACCCGTTCCTTTGTTCCTGCATGTTCCGTCACTGACCGTGGAAAAGCCGCCGACCGACCACCTGCTGGATAACGTCGCCCCTTACCGGTCCCTAGTGGTCCGTAATCTCACATGGCACCGGATTTGGTCAAGAGGTTATTTCTTCACATGGGAACACTGTTGTGTTCACGGTGGTGGACTGTTTCTGCAAGACTATTAACTTTGGAGCCATCATTATACTGCCTTCTGTTCAGGAGACCGCAACCCCGGGTATAGAATCTTCATGTTCCTGTTAGTTTGAAAGGAAAGTTTAAAAGTTTGAGGGAGAGATGGTTTTCAAGGGATATAGGAATCTCGGCTCGAAATAAGAGGAAGATCTACAATGAACATAGGCAGCATGGAGCAAACGAGGCGCTCTAGGAATATAAAAAAATGTTAAAATTCTTAAAAAAGAAATTTGAAAAGCTAAAAGAATATATGAGGTTGAACATAGAACATAGATTAGTAGAGCACATTACAGGTACTTCGGTCCGTAACGTGGTGCCGAGCCTCAAACCCTGCCTCCTATATAACCCCCAACTTAAATTTCTTCATATACATATCCAGTAGTCTTTTAATTTTCACGTGTATATGCCTCCACCACTGACCAAGTACTCCACGTGCATTCCACTCACCAAGCACTCTTTGAGTGAAAACCCTTCCTCTAATATCTCACTTGAATCTCCCTCCCTTAACCGTAAAGCCATATCCTCTTTTACTGAGCAGTGGTGCTCTGGGGCAGAGGCGCTGGCTGTCCAAAAGCAGAGATACTCCTGCTACTCGGAAGTGACGTTCTGCAGGTGCACAAGGTCAGGCCGCATGTCAATGGACCACACGACGTCCCCTTTGCCCAACGCCAGGATCTGGGCTGGGTGGTGATAGGAGAGATGTGTTTGGAAAATGTACACAAACCGACAGTTAACACACTCAAGACCAACTTGCGAGAGAGAGGCCGCCATTCAATTTTTCAACGCTGCACAAAATTCATGTGTATCAAGGAAGCACAACAAGGCTTTAACAAGTATAGTAAAGTAACCGACAAGAGACTGAGACAGTCAGTCTTCTCATTAAACTGTTAGGCTGTCATGGAAGCCTTTCCACACAATGACTGTACTCCGGCAGTCAAGGACCTAGATCTACATAGAGAAGCCATACACACACAAAGAAGTTTGGACATCCTTTGGAAGATTACAACTGACACATTCACTTTCTCCGTGCCGACAGTGAGCAAGCAATTCACCCGCCCTGGAGATCTATTTACTGTCAACAGATACCTGGGATCTACTGGCGCCAGTTACGATCTAGGGAAGAGCCGTTCTCAGAACTTACCCCCGAGCTCTCAGACTGGGATACTCCTCTAACAGAAGAAAAGCCAACCAGATGCGAGGCCTGAAGAGATTCACTTGAAGATCTGAAACAGCTTCATATCCCACCTAGGTACACTGCGAACTCACTCAGTAAGGCAGCGCACAGATAATTGTGCCTTTTTTTTCCGATGAGTCAGCCAAGGCCATCGGTGCTGTGGCTCAGTTGTAAATTCTTTGGAAGGATGGTCAAATTGAAGTCGGACTTGTAACTGGTAAGGCGAAGGTCGCTCCTCACTCCGAGCCGACAATTCAAAGACTTGTACTGTGCTCAGCTGTCCCAGCTCTGGATATGGCCAGATCCAACAAACACCCATGCCGAAAGAGTAAATGCAAGGGATGGCACAAATGGAACTTACCTCGCACTGTGGAATAATTGGTCCAGTCAAAGGACGTCATCCTTAAAGCAACTCAAAGTACAGCATTTGCATGGTGTTTTCGGCCGTCTAAGCTAATAAAACAATTCCAAAGGACAGCTCTTGGTGGAAACTAATCCCGATCCTGATATAAATCCTCATTTGTATTGTAGGCCGGTTAATCCACTCTATCCTTTCAGCTGCAAAAAGAGCCCAGTAATCTTGCCCAAAGACAGCCATATATCCTTACTGCTCACTCGCCATCACCATGATCAGGTAAGGCTTCAGGGCCTTAATCTGACAGAGGGAGCAATCAGAGCAGCGGGATTGTGGATCTTGGGAGTCAGAACACCGATCAAGTCAGTACTCCACAGAAGTGTAACCTGCCGGAAACTGCGAGGGAAGCTCGAAGTTCAACGCATGGCAGACCTCCCACCAGAAGGCCTCAATGCCTGCCCTCCTTTTAGATATGTCATGTGTGAGTGTGTGTGAGTGTGTGGGTGGGTGGTGTGTGAGTGTGTGTTTATATGTATGTATATATATGTATTTGGTCCCAGGACTATCATAACTAGACGCAGCAGAGGAGGACAAGCAGAACTCAAACGGTGGGCCATCAGGTTCAGCTGCAATGTTCAAGAGCGGTACACATTGAGGTAATCGAATCGTTGGATGCATCCAGCTGCATTAACGCTCTCAGTCGCTTCTTTGCACTAAGAGGCACTGCAAAACAATAAAGGTCTTTCGGCAGCACAAACTTTGAAGGAGCGTCCAAGGAATCGGAATGGACAAAACGGTGCAAAGGTACCTCAGTGAGCAGAGATGCATATGGGATTTCAAAACACCACACGCCTGTCACACGGGAAGCTCATGGGAGCAGATGATTGGTATCGCCAGAAGGATCGTTGATTCAGTGTTTCTGCAACAGCGCACCCGACTGACCCACGAAGTACTGTGCACACTAATAGCTGACATCACAGACATTATAAATGCACGGCTCCTCCTACCAGTGTCTTCTGACCCTAGAAGCCCCTTCGTACTCTCGCTATCAATGCTCCTTACGTAGAAGGAGAAGCTCCCCATTCACCTGGGGACTTCGCAGATAAGGACTTGTACGGATACAAGTTCAGGCTCTCGCAAATCAGTTCTGGTCCCGTTGGAGGCATGGATATCTAACTTTCTGGCAGCACATACAAAAGTGGACAGAACCCCTCAGGAATCTTCAAGTTGGAGATTTATCCTGCTCAGGGACAAGCAGATCGCCCGCAACAGCTGGCCAATGGCCGGAATCACTGCCGCATTCCCTGGTATGGATGAGCATGTCAGGTAGGTTGAGTTGATAAATTCTGACCAAGGCCATGCGAAAACTTACCAAAAACCAGTTGCAGAAGTCGTTCTTCTTTTACCTAAGGACGGATTTAGAGACCAAAGATTTCTATGATGTTGTATAGTGACCTTAAGAAGGTCAGGCGGGGTGTGTGTTGCCCTTAAGGCATTTGTTTAGCTTTATTGCATTTTCGCTTTCGTAATTCGTTTGGAAATATTTTCTAGTTAACGTTAAGGTTTTTGAAAGTAAATTCGCTGTGTGTGCTCTATCGCAGCATGCGATGACATCACACCCGTTTACGCCCCGACTTGTGGGAACATACTGGTTTGGAGAAACGGGAAGGAGAGGGCTTGTGTGTGCAGGATCATCGTCAGAGCAGTTTTCATTCGATGCACTAAGAAACATCATAGAAGGAACGCCGTAAGTTCATAAGATAATCGATATGTTGAAGTAAAAATGTTAAAGCTGATTCTGTTAAAAGTAATGACGGTTGATAAAGTTTGTCTTCTTGTGTTATTAAAAGCGTTACAGGACAGTTTGTGTTGAACTGTATTTAATGCCTCTTGATTGTTTAGGTAGATGCTGACTGTATGTTGTACGTTAATGATACTTTAATGTAATATAGTTTGATGTAGTTTTACTTTTACAAGTAGTTATGATGTAAAAGCGATGCCAAGAAGAAAACAAATACTGTATACATTTTGTATTGTTATATCAACAGTTTTAACCATGCGTTAATGTGGAAGAGTGAACAGTAAACGGTTAATCTTACTGGGATCGTGCCTTATTGACTACGGTTTACCTCGGTATTTCGTTCAGAGTTCTTACACCTGAATGAGAACACTACAGACATCATTATACATGAAGACCTTGCCGCAACGACACTCTCTGTATAAATAGATACCTCTTCATTTCCGTTTCAAAATGACGCCAATCTATCCGTAGACTCCATCCTCCGGTTTAAACTTTCCCACCATTGGAAACGTCCTGTCCATATTAACTCTATTACGGTTCGACAAATTTCAATGTTAACCCTCACTCTTCAGTAAGGTGTTGAATACAGCCCAGAGCCTTCAATTTTAGGTGTCGAAAAAGGCACGAGGTTTTCCAGTTCAGGCCACAGCACAGTTTTAAAAATTCATCGCATCCCATACATTTTACACAAAATGCTGGAGAATCTCGGCAGACGAGGGTCCAACGTTTCGTTCCGAGATATTCGTCCTGCCGGAAAGAGATTTTTTTTTTCAAAGATG
Source organism: Hypanus sabinus (assembly GCF_030144855.1). Classification (NCBI taxonomy): domain Eukaryota; kingdom Metazoa; phylum Chordata; class Chondrichthyes; order Myliobatiformes; family Dasyatidae; genus Hypanus; species Hypanus sabinus. Next base: position 24,596,392 of record NC_082731.1, read on the forward strand.
ATGCCTGGCCAGCTGGCTTTGCCAAAAATTTTGAATATTTTGTTGGACTTTCTAGCATCTGCAGATTTACTTTTGTTTCTCAACATTCTATAATTGTCTTTATATTCCAGTCCACTTGGAATGATAGCCAGCATCGCATTTGCTTTCAACCAGAGGCTCAAATTCTAATTTAACCTGAAGGAAATCTGTGCATAGACTGCCAAATTCATTTGTGGCTCAATATTTATATTTCTCTGCATTTTTCAAAAAGTCAAAACTTTAATTTCTACTATCAACGTGCATTATCATAAGCAGCGGTTTCTGTTTGCACGTTTTGCCAATTATGTAAATCCGTCTAAATCCTTCTTCAGCGGCTTTAATTCCTCAAGAGGGAGGAGGATGGGGATCTATAAACAAGGTGGGCAGAACGTCTGAAGGAGACGGTTGGTTGGTACCATGTGAAAAAACAGTCGTGTTTATTGGACAAATCAGGTGGTGGGGGAGGGGAGGTAAGGAGGGGATATGAAGGAAAGGTAAAGAAGGAATGAAAGCGGAAAGCACAATGGGTAGCAGTGAGGCGGATCCATTAGGGAGATGATAGGCAGTTGCAGGAGGAGTTAGAGTGAAAATGTGATGGGGAAAAAGAGATGGAGGGAATTACAGGACGTTGGAAAATTCGATGTTATTCCCAAGGGGCTGGAGACTACCCAGGCTGTATATGAGGAGTTGCTCTTCCAACCTGAGTTCGGACTTATCACGGAAGCAGAGGAGGCCATGTGTGGTCGTTGCCAAATGGGAATGTGAAGCAGAGTTCAAGAGGGTGAGAACCGGCAGATCCTGTCTGCCGTGGCGGACGTAGCTGAGGCGTCGGCGAAACTTTCCCCCAATCGGCGTCGGGTCTCAAGCATGTAGAGGTGGCAGCACTGGGAGGACCAAATGCAATAAATGACCCTAACTGTCTCACCAGCGAAGTGTAGCCCAAAAGATTGACAAGTACTTTCAAACTGTGGAAAAATAGCCATTCCCAGCTCTGAAACTTGTGGGCTAAAAGTGGTCACAGACAGACCGTCAGAAAAGTCTCCCTTTTTACCCATTTTTTGCGTTTTGGTCAATCCGTCACTGCTTTACACATGTCTCAGTTTTTATTCTAATGCCATGTGCTCGAGCTTGCTCATTTGTTGCACTTTGTCAAATACCTTATATATATCCAAATACATAGCATCAGCTGATTCTCTTTTTTCTATCATGATTGTAACTTCGTCAAATATTTGCAAAGTATTTGTCAGGTTAGATTTTCCCTTGAGGAAACCAAGTACCCTGGGATCTCATTCTTAATCGACTTCCATATGCCTCCAAATTCTGAACTCAGAGAAACAGTCATATATGTCGTACCTCCAAACTTTAGTCCTACTTTCAGTGTCAGTTATTTTTTTTTAGTCTTCTGGAATAATTCCGTCATCTAGGCATACCTGAAAGGTCATACCGAATACTTCAGGATGTCTTCAGCAACCATCCCTTTGCATTTTTTTTTACTTTCCAAAATTCACAGACTCTGGTACCACTGACAATTAGAAAGACCACGATAGTGCTAGTACCTTCGACAGTGAAGATTGATGCAAATTACCACTTCAGTTCCTTCACTATTTCGTTGCTCCCAACTACTACCTCCCAAACATCGCTTACCAGCTGCCAAAGTCTATTTAAGAATATGCAGTTTATCTGAAGAATCTATACGCATCGACTTTAATAGCAGTGGTAGATAATGAACACTTTGCTTCAGTATTCATTATGGAAAATAATCTTGGTGATAGTAGTAGTAATGATTTGCAGCAGACAGAAAAGCTTCGGCATGTAGATATTAAGAAAGAGGGTGTGCTGGAGTTTTTGGAAAGCATCAAGTTGTCAAAGTCTCCGGGACCGAATGAGATGTACACCAGGCTACTGTGGGAGGCAAGGGAGGAGATTGCTGTGCCATGTTACTTAGTTCATGTTATCGCCAGACCGCTCTGCCCGTGCCACGTACGAGTGAAAATACTAGTAGAATAATTTGGTAAATTAACACGTGGCTGATGATTCGTTTGAGGAGATTAATTTTGTGATTTTTCGATTTTTGAGATCCTTTCAAGGTAACTTATTTTTACGATGGGACGGGTAAAACTTGACCTAATGTGGATAAAACGTTTTCCAGCTGTGACAGTAATATGAATTTGTATGTATTTTCTATAGTGCAGGGCACCACTTTAACCCACGCCTTCAATCTCATCTCATTGATTAGAACACCTGAATTCAAATAGCGTCAGTCGAGGCATCATCCCAGAGGTTCACTGTTCCTCCAACCAAAGCACGTAATAGTGGAACACCTTTTTTCTCAATAGGTAAATTAGCAAGTGTGATCGGTCTTGCATTATTTATTTAATCGTGCTTCTATTATCTAATTTTAGCATTTACGTGAAGATGTAATTACATTGTACGTCATAATGAATCGAAAATGCCTCATATTCTCCAGAGCTAACAAACATTCCAACACCACTCTTATCTCAGGTACATTCTTTAATGACTTTATACTCGGCGTTAATCACCTCACGCCAGTGGCTGAAACGAAGTGATTCGTATCACAGTAGAATTGACCTTGTTAAACAATCCTTTGGGGCGTGATTTCACTAAACCAAAGGAGTTCAAAATCGATAACTATGTATGCAGATTCAACACAGCAAAATAATCACAGATATTAAGGTCAACATTAATCCAAATTTATCTCGTGTCACAAAGTTGTGCAATTATCAAATTGTAATAATTTATTTAGTTATCAGCTCGTCATGAGAAGGCAATCCGTATGCATTACCGACGACGGCTGCTTCAAGAAGCGTATTGTCTAGCAATGTCTCTCTTCATTTCCCCAACAATGTTTGCAAGTTTTTGGTAAAGAAACCAAAACAAAAACAGCAGCTGTGCCTCAGAAAGCTTCGACAGTTATTGTACGAGGAGATAATCTGTTCCCACCACTGTGAGGTACCGCACAATAATATGTTGCCATATCATATAGCCGCAATGCCGGGATTGTCAGACGGTACTCCCTTTGTCCCTTTTGTACTACATCAGCAAACCGGCCTTTAGCAAAATCTGCTTGAAATTCGTTGTCACCATTTACGCTTCGTCCGACCACGAACTCGATCCGTCCAGCTCGGTTTTGGCGATACCAAGATAAGTAATATGCATCACTGCTGTAGATGCATGTGAAGGTAATGCTATCGCGCTCAGACCCTTTCAATACTGTATCCCTCTGAGTAACAGATATTGCGTCGCTCAGATCTGAAATATATTGAGAAATATTATTCCAAACATTTATACTGAAAACTATTTTCTTTCATATCGCGCGTCTTTATACACAGATAATAAAATCTTTTCAGCGAATTGACTAGTATCTCTCTGCTCATGCAAAATTTCACAGCACTTCGTCACGTCAGATAATCAAAAGTCTATCACTTAAATCCCTGTTTGACTTATTGTGTTGTAATTCTCCTCCAGTACTACAGGCGATGCCGACAATGCTTTCCAATTGGTATGATATGTCGAAATTTCTACTGATTTTAAAAGCGAGGTAGCAATGAAAATAAATCTGAAGCTTCTGCTCCATGATAACAGCAATACAGATGTAGATGCTGTATTTCGATGACTATCCTTTTCTAATCTAAAATGAGAATAATCTGCACCGTCGATCCTCTTCTGAAGGATATAAAAACAACGCTGACGGTTATACTTTATGGATGCTTTACCTAAATCTCATTATTGAATCTAAAAGTAGTTATCTCGTCTGTTTGCAGTACCTCAATACATTATTACATTTAAAAAGTATCAAAACTTACCAATAATTAATGCCACCCAGAGCACAGCGAGTGAGTGGTATCCCATGTTCTATTCCAAAGACGCAGTTACTTCAATTTTTTTCGGAGCCTATTTGTTACTAATGAATTGGAGCGTGAAGTGCCGACTGCGTGCTAAATCGTCATTTCCTGAGGATATGAGAGATGGTTTTATATCTCTGTATCGGGTTGCTGGGGTGTGGGTGCTACTCGACACTGAAACGTGTTAAGTTTTCGTGGAATTTAAACGGTTGGGTAGTAGATTAACTTGCAATATCTCAAAAGAAAGTACCGACTGTTTGTTTGAGATAAATGTTAATCTAGAGAGTCAGCACAGGTTTCGAATATACTGTTTTTTTATTGAGTCGTCGAAGTATATGCATTTATTTTAATCTAATATCGCATTCTTAAATAATAAAACAATGCCACCACAACTGCTAGTATTATTATGCAAAGGGAGAAACAGGCCAGCACATTACATGATCCTGCAGCAATGTCAATCAGCCTGAATACTTGCGTAAACACAATGAAATAGCAAACATCATTCACCAAAATCTTATTTTAAAGCAGAAAGTAATAAAATAAAACAGACCTTATCATATATGCAGGCCTGATTCAGCCTAAGGTCAGAATGCCATTTATTATATTTCGACCGATACAGAATGTTGAATGAACTAGATAAGGAAGTTGTTGAGTGGATGTTTGCTTTTTTGGGGTTATCTACAAATAGTGACATAGCTGCAATATCTAGAATACGGGTAAGGAGTCTTCCTTCCCCCCAGAGTGTTAGAAACCTGTAGGATGCTTTGCCACATATTGCGGTCGAAATCTAGTCCGTGGCTATTCACAACAGAATTTGATAGCTTCCTGTTTGGTCAATTCATCAAACAATATGGCGAGACGGCAGGTGTATAGGGTTGAGTGTAATTTGAGATAAGCCATGACAACTCAGCTGACTCGATGGTCTGAATGTCTTAAGATTGCCGCTGTGCCTTATAGTCTTTCCGTGTTATTGTTATGAAAGATAGGACAATCCATAATAAATGACCGGATATAATAATACAGGATAAACAAGCAAGGATTTCAAGCTGAATAATCTGCAGTTGAACAGTGGTGAAAGAAAGGAATGGTAATGGACTTAAAGGGATCTAAACATTTATTGCTTCCTATTGAAAGCACAGAATCAATGCAGGAGGTACTCAGCAGGCCAGGCAGCATCGATGGAAAAAAGTACAGTTGACTTCTTAGGGTAAAATCCCTTCGGCAGGACTGGAGAGCAAAAAAGTGCTGAGGACTAGATTTGAAAGTAGGTGAGCGGAAGAGAGAAGCTGGTCTAAACTTTGAGGAGATGTGATGAAGCAAAACACGAGGAACATGGTTGGTGAAAGCAACAGAAGGCCATAAAAAAAGGTAGTGGTGGTGGGTCGGGAGATGTGGAGCACCAGAGTGTGGAAATGGGCGGGCAACCCGATGACGTAAGAGAGGGACAAGGGGATTCGAAAAGGTGCAGGGTGACTTTAGGAAATAATGCATGTTTGAGAAATTGATGTTCTAGCCTTGTTGGAAGGCACCTCAAACGGAAAATAAGGTATTGTACTTTGAACCTAATGTGACCTTTCCCCGACTGTGGGACATGCCATGGATGGACATATCGAAATGAGAACGGGAAGTGGAATTAAAATGTTGTGTCTCTGGTAGTTCCTGCTTGACCTGTTGAATGGTGCGTAGACACGTGACATAACGAACGGTGATATTCATCTCCAGTCTGCGACTTACTGATAAACAAGAGGCGACACCGACCGATGTATATGACCCCGAGAGACTTACACCTCAGGTGTGGAATCACCTGTAAAGACAGTTTAGTCACTGAATGGTAGAGAAGGATGAAGTGTAGGGTAAGGTCTAGCACTGGTTCCACTTGGAAAAATAAGTGCCAGTAGGAAGTTAACTATATCTCTCCTGTCGTACCGAAGGGTTTCGTCTGTATTTTTCCACACCTACTGCCTGGCCTGCTGAGATTCTCCTGTCATCTGTTTGTGTTGCTCGTACTTCCAGCTTCTGTATATAATCTTTTTTTTTTTTCTTCTTGATTGTGAATATCTTCTGTTACCATTGGGGCTGAAGACATGAACGTGGAGAGGAATTACATGTAATTGAGGATGCACGTGGATGATTGGATCACTAACCTAGTGGCTTGTGGACAAGAAGGGCGAGGGTCGCCTCTTCTCGACCTGCAAACAAAATTCCTTTGGAGTTTCAGGCCTCTCCTTCACATGCTCTACCAGTCTCTTATCAACAGTACAATCTTCTATGCGGTGGTGGGCTTGGTCAATGGCATCAACATAATTGATGCCAGTAGGCACAATAAACCGATTAGAAACTCTGGCTCTGCTAGTGGAGGGTGGGGTAGAAGAAAATGCCTCAAGGAAACCCCGCGCCAATCCTGGTTCATCTGCAGAGCAGTTATATGATTAGATTAGGACAACCGTTTTGCTCCAACTGGCGCTCTCTGAAGTCATTCTTGTTCTCGGCTTTTGGCTTCTATCATGAGTCAAATTTTTGGCGAGGAAGTTAAGAATCCCTCCAGTTAGACTGATTTGGTATCTTATCAGGACTAATTGATAAGCTCGTCTCATAAAGAAGAAGGAGTCAATTTTAGAAAATCTAGCATATTTATTTTTCAACATCGTCCTCTCCAACATTTACATACTTAGTCCAGCGGTCGTTGAGCATACGGGTCTTGGACCTCGATTAACATGTTCGTGGCCTAATGACTTATTACGTTCAAACTTTCTGAATAATCACCCAAGGAGTTGACCTGCATGTGCATGTAAGGAAAGCAGTATAACTCATCTCTCGTTTCCTTAGGCCAGACAAGCTTTTGGCATTACTCTCCATTATTTTGTAAATGTGCACTAGGAGCTCCATATCGATTCCGAAAATTCAGATTCAGATTCAGATTCAGATTATTGTCATTAGATATCACAAATGCAATGCAGTTAGAAAATGAGACAACGTTCCCCCAGAATGATATCACAAAAGCAAATGACAAAACAGTCTACACCAGCATATCCACGTAACGTTCGGCAATCCCCAATCCAGTGTCCGGCGAGGCTGTTGCGCAATAATATCGCGCTACCGTCTAGTGCGTTTCCCGGAAAGGAGCTCCATATCCACCAGAAAAAACAAGACCAAAAGCTAAAGCTACGAGACTTGCACAAAACCATATAATTACAACATATATTTACAACAGTGCAAACAAAAGCATAATTGATAAATAAAACACAGACTATGGGCACAGTAAAAATAGTCCAAGATGTTAAAGGACAGTAAGTTCAAAAGAAATCAGCACACGGTTTCCACAAGTCCCCAGGGTCCCGACAGATTCACCAGCCCACGCCGGCGGCAGAAGCGAATGCCGCCGCTATGGACTTCCAAGGCGCCGCCCGACTCAGCCTCACAGACGCAGCACACAACGAAAGCTACGTCGAAAGCAACTCACAGACGCAGCATACACCTAAAGCGACCTGACCGCAGCGTATTCCGAGTCCGTCGAACAGCCATGCCGACGGGCAACCACTCCGACACAGCTTCTCCGAGCTCCATCCTCTGCCGAACGTATTAAGACGGCCCCGGCAACGGCCATCGGCAACGCGACGCCGAGGACTGTGCGCCTGTTCTTCCCAGCGGAGTCCTGGACTTCACAGAAGCAGCTGCAATGAAGGTCTTCCTGGAATTTCCCGATATTTCTCCGTGCTTCCACGGCAGTTTCCAATCGATTACGATTGCGCACCCCACTTCACAAATAACAGATAAGCAGTTCCGGAGTGGCCGCTGCAACCTGCGTCGCGCTGCCATTTTGGATGAGAAGAAAGTGCACGTTAAAATGGTTCTGCGTCTCGTCCGCCTTCTCGAAACCGCTTGAATGCTATCATATATACCATGCTTAACATTGTATTGACTCATATTGCTGGTCCCACTCACCACCCTTCCCGTTTGCTCTCGCTGGTTTCAAATTTCCCCTAATTCGTTTTCTTTGTGATCTCGTAACCGATGGAAATTCACTCTTTTCCATATGAAGATGGAAGGTGCTCATTATATCGAGTCTTCAGAAAATTGCTATATATATATTGAACTGCTCAAGTATACCTGTTTTGATGATCAAAACTACTTGATTCATCCTGCTTCGGCGTATAGAATCAGCTATTGGCGGAGTGAAAAAAAATCACTTTGAACATTTTTAATCACGAGGAGTCAAAATAAATAACGAATATTCATTTAATCATTTAGGCTTTTGCCACAGCTCCAGATTGTAATTTCTACCAAAGTTTTTTTTTTTTTTTTTTTTTTCGGCGGCAGTTAGCTGACTTGCTTTTCCACAGTATTATCTGCCTTTTATCAATGCGCGCTGATCGGCAAACCGATCATTCCCTGATAGAATATATGATACAACGTGAATTATCGGAACATTTTTTAGCTTTAATGCCAGCCCATTTCATTCCCTATGCTAATTTCTAATTCTCCTTCCAGCAGAATATCAACGTTTACCGACAATGATTTCCTGTTGTGCTTGCTGTGGTTAATGCTGTGACTGCCATATCTATTGTCAGTTATAAAAAAAATACCGCACTTTGCCCCAAATATGGATACATATCGAACTGCATGCGAGTACACAGTTATAAATATGTCATTGCATGTCTTGGATATCACTGATATTTTTCATTACAATTATTAGAAGAGCCTTCATTTGGTGAACAGACACTGTGAATTTGTATTACACATTCGAAATATACTGTGAGTTTGAACTCTGTATCAGGAACTGTGCGTTTTTGCCTGGATACATATCCATAGTTCTATACTTATTGATGAGAGTCTAAAGTCTGCATTTTCCTGCGTCGTCTGTCGCACTCAGTATATGTAGGTCACAGTATTATAAGATGCAGCAGCTGACTCTCCTGCTTTACATCTCTTTCGAAACATCGCACCGAGAGAGGAAAATAACTCAGTGAATATTTAAATGCTGTTTGCGAATGGTATTTCTCACTTCCAAGAACTGCAAATACAAAGAACTTAAACGGTCATTCTATCATGCTATCGCAAATTAAGCTGCTTCCTTCCATCTCGATTTACTTACTGTAACGGGTTAAAATTTAAATCCATTGATATGATGTATGTTACGTCGCTTTCACAATGAAAACTATTAAATGGTTAAGTCTCTACTATGATCTGCAATGATGGTGACAAAATTAAAACGCAATACTACATGGTGACAACCTTCTCATGAGTCATGAATTCAATATCAGAATCGGATACAAATTCTGAGATTTGGATCGGGGTACCGGAACACATGACGTCTGTAAGATGCACACTAACGGACTGCTATTGCAAAGACAATGTGTTCAAAAGCCCCGCCCATCACGCACAAAGTTTTCAACTAACCTGCAAGTACTCTGTCATGTCAGTGAAAATAATCCGCAGTTGAATAAGGAGAAGCATGCGAAATCGTGCTGAAGAGAGGGAGAGATTTGTCGTTAAATCGTTGCTGAACGTCTATGTGGCGTGAAGCTGTGTAAAGAAAAAGTATGAACAACAATGATAACGTTTCAGTATTTGGGAACTGCGAAATTTTACAGTGATGGAACAGATCTTCATTATTTCGGTGATGTGTAATGCGAAGTATTTCTTTATTTACGACCTGCAACCTAACCCATAAATAGGGCAACCTTCTAGACGGCATTTTATGAGATTAGACAGAGAGAGAGAGAGAGAGAGAGAGAGAGAGAGACTGCAGCATGATAATGTAACATTGTCGTCAGTGAGGTAAGATAAATTATCAAAGGGGAGCAGAATCGAAAAGGGAGATGAAGGCGTGACTGGAGATCTCAAAAATGAATGCGTTAGCCAGAGAAACTACAGTACTACAGTCCATTCAAGGACAAGGGAAGCACCACAGACAAGCCAGCTGTCTTTCTTTCCCCCTTTTATGTGTACTGAAAACTGAAACTTACTCTTGCATAACCAAATCAGTAACAGAATGTAAAGACAGGATCATCAGTTAATGATATGCTAAACATGAGACCATTCACAAACTATTACCTATTTGTTATCTGATCGAAGTGGACTCCGAACTGATTATTGTCTTTAGGAGTATCATATCAGAGCAATTGTCGGAGACTGTTCCAGGAGGAGTCGCTGCTTGTTATGTAAAATGCCAGACCTACCAAACAAGCTACCTGTAATTTCGTTAGACTCTATTTGTGTTTCCTTTTTGAAATGCTTTGGACCAGTCAGTGTGTAAAGGCCCAAATACAGAAGGCTGCGGTGGTTAGGATAATAAAACAAGGTTGGCAGTAGCCAATGCAAAGATGAGTAAGAAGGTTAAACAAGTATGTCAGATGATTCTGAGCCGATAATGTGTCGATCCCATGTTTCACCGTATGAGGAACAACGAGTACGATAACTCTCCAACAGTCAGAGTTCAACCATCACGGATAACGAAAACTCCACCAACACGTCGAAATAGGGACCACGAGAAACGCCTAGCCAGCGTAGCTACTTTCCCCGGATAATACATATTACTTTCATTGACTTTTCCTGGACAGTCTCGGGAACAATTTGTGAACCCAAGTGATTTTAGATGAAGTAATAGAAGTTACATTTATTCGGTAACTACAGATTCTCTGCCCCTCATTGATCATTAAGTATACTGCTGATTCATTTAACAGAAATGGCGTCCCCGTTGGCGGCTCGAGGATAAATCGCTTTGTTCGAGTCGGACCACATGGGTGTGAGACAGAAAGATGCGTGGCTGGGTAGTTAGCAGTCATTGACCCAGGATGAAGAGGTCCGGAATTTCTGCAATTCCACAGGACTTGGATAGCTTTGGTTGGAGGGAGATACCTCCAGAACGACGGGTTGTGGAAGTGGCCGCAATATGAGGGGTTTATCGATTATCCTGGCTATGAGGAAAAATCTGTTGTTGATGCCCTAGGGAAAATCGCCCAAAGAAAGCTATCGAGCAGGAACTTTAAATAATTACAAACAATTAGCATTTGCTTATTTCATTGACGATTTGATGGAATTACAACAGCGTGCTAAAGTAGCACGGCATAGATTAAAATCGGAAAGCGAACATCAATATCAGCAATAACAGTAGCCGAGCGAAATAGGGTAGGAGCTGAAGAAAAATAAAACGGAGGTAGACACCTTTGGAGAAAGGGTTACTGATTTGCAGTTTCAGAGAGATAAGGATGTGATGTTTCTGAAAGAGTTTCATTTGAAGTGTCACAAATTGCTTACAGAGAAATGTAAAACACACGAAGCAGCCGTTTTGGCGAAGGACAACGTGGAAGGAATAAAGAAAGAGTGCAGTGATTTAAAGCCGGCTATGGATGTGCTTCAGAAATCATCATTGGAAAGGATTAGTAACACTGGCGATAAGGAAAGTGTTTATAGCATATTCAAAAGTTTCAGGACTAACTTACTAAGCAAGGTATAAAATGCGCTTTTGAATCTGAAAAAGAGGAAGAGGGTGAATATGGAAATATTGATTGACATTATTTAGTAGATGAAGCTATTAGGTATGGTTACGATAATTACAATGTACAATTTCCCGAGGAATTCCCATCGACACCCTACCAACGGGAGCCGGTGCTACTGTCTGCACGGTTGGCTTCTCTTGTTACAATCAATGAGTGGGCAGCAGGAAGAGAAAATGAAAATCAGGATATAAAATAAAACTCACCATTTGGGGCACAGCACCTTATAGATATCATTAAGGATATCAGGTTATCTGTGCGCAGAGATAAACCTTGAGAGCTTTTCGAAGCAACTAGTCATCTGAAAATCCTACCTGGATAGACAGATATGAGAAAATGAAACTTATAATCAGATATGCAATCATTTTTGCCAGATAAACAATGACATGGCGGTGGAACAAGTGAGGAACTGAGAAATGTAATAATGAATGGTATGGCTGTTAACGGAGACGAACCGGTAGATGCGCTAGCCAAATGTTACCAGAGGAGAGGAGAAATCCATCTGCATTTATATTCATTTTATCTACTGTATTCCAAGGGGTATATGGGACAGTATTAAAGCGGGATATTTAGGACAACACGCCTTAAATAGAAGTTTGATGGCACTCTTATCTCACTGTACAGATTAATCTAAATAAGCACTGGATGTATCTGTGGGTATGCAGCGTCATACTCCAAACAACAACCGTCGAATATTTCCCAGGCGGAGAGAAAGCAATGGAGTTTAAAAGAAGAAAATAAGTATCCGGGGTTTAGGATTCCCTAAACTTTACTTGTGATGGTTGAATAGGTGTTGAGGCAGGCAGCTGCAATGGTATTATTCATTTAGAGAGACTAGAATATAAAAGAAAGGAGGTACTACTGAGCCATTATAAGAAACGGTTAAGTTCCTTATTTGGACGATTGTGATCTGTAATGGAAATTATACATAACGCCCACACTATTAAAACCATGCTAATAACTCAAGTTATCATAGATATTTTATCGGGTTTTAATAAAGAGCCACAACAAGAAAGGTACCCGTCGTGGTAATAGTCATAATATTAGTGTCATCAATTTAACTGCCTTCATGCAAACTTCTTATTTAAAGTCCACAGTTTTCTTCAAAATCTAAACAAATTCCTGGAGCCATAAAAGTGTTGAAAAATATCTCCTACCTAATGCTCAAGTCACACATTACGCATCAAAGTATCGTCTATTTTACAGTTTTTACAAATTATTTACAACATTGTGATATTATGCTTCTCCCAACAATCACCACTGACCTAATTAATCTCAAAATAGTTACAGAAGCGATGATAGGATGCAGTAAAGGTATAAACCTATGTATAAAGTAACTGATAATGCACTAAGTTGTTTTAAACTAAGCCCCACGGGAAAGCAGTAGTTTTCTATGCTCTTATATATTCACAGAATAAACTGGAATTTGTGCCACACTCAATATTAATTGAAGTGAGCACCAAACAGTTGTGAAATACCTGCAAAACCAGGCAAAGCAGTGGCGTGCTGTAATCATTCCATCTATTAATTCAATCTGATTATCGACACAAGAACAATCATGTGACAATCCTCTTCACGAAAATCTTCCGTTAATATAAAAAGCAATGAAATACGCCGTGTCTTCATATAGGTGCAAACACTATCATTTTTTTGGGACAGTATCCTGCAAATTATATTCAGAGTCATCCATTTTTACAGACATGACAAACCATAATATGCGTCCGGATAAAAATATTACAGGACAAAACAAGAAAGAAGACTAACGTACTTAATAGACAGTCATTACAAAACACACAAGACATATATAAATCATAAAGAAATCTAAACCAAGCAAAACTGAAATATGCTGAGCTAAACGAGGAAATAGAAGTACCTTAGAACATGAAAGGGAAAGTTTTCTTCAAATCGTAACAGGTGTTTCCTGAAAGATTTTACACAGTGTCCCAAATCTATTTTGGATAAGCAACAATATTGATGCAAAAAGTCACCTTGCTAACTACCACCGGGAGGGTACCTAAATTCCAGACAGCTTAGAAATCCACGTGTTTTGCTAAACACATTCTTCAAGTTCAATTCACTTGAGCCAAGCAAGAACATAAACATGAAATTAATACCGATTTAGACTGACAGTACTACAAAGCATATTATGAGGGATCAATTATTGTAGACATGACAATCTTTAATAACAGATTGGATGTAATATTTCAGAATAAACACGCGGGAAGAACTATAGCTGCAACCGTTCCAAGCACACAGCACATAGGGATTTAGTACGTTAAAAGTATCAAGAATGTCGTCAATATAAGAGGAAATAAATGTGCTATGAAATAAGAATAGGAAATCGATTATTGCGAAAATAATGTCGACAACATGTCAATAGCTCAAAGTCCCTAATCATTATACAAGTAGGCCTATACGCAACATGTTTGTGCGATTCCTAGCGGCTGAGAAATTAGTGGGCTGAGCTCTGCCCACACCTCATGTTTACCAGTTAAACTGAGGTAAAGATACAATAATAATTAAGCATTTTATTTTCGTTTATACCGAGGAAATTTGATGAAGTCTTTGAAACTAGATCCATAGCCTATTTGATTTCCTCAGTGATGTGCTGAGTGAACCTAAAATATTTTAACATTACTGGTTCAGGAGATTGATTGCTGAGGTCATTTCTGTTCCTGATCGTTTTGTTGTTGTTTCTGAAGCTTATGAATGTTTTGCTTTTCTCTTTTTTTTATATATAGTATTGACAAGAACGTCGATATGGCGCGTCCCTGATGATGCATCCTACAATCTTGCCTTCGACTTCCATGCAGATATACTCAGTGGTGCAGTATGCTTTCTCTTTGATGGCGTATGCAGGTCTATTAAATTTCTTGATCCTTTTATAGAATGGCACTCTTTTTGCAATATCTAGCCTGGATGCATTCTATACTTTATTAAGGGTGCCATTGTTCTGTGTCATTGTATTTATCAACGAATCGACATACAGGATTCTAATGCAGATTACTGTAACTCCTCAATCTAGCTTTTTCAATTCTGAGAACGAGCACATCCGAAATACATCGACATGTAATCGTATTTTTTTCCTTATAATATTATTTCGAAGTACCCTGGAAATGGATTTGTACCCCATGTCCTGGGAACTGTATTTCCTTGTGTATTGCCGTTGGAGTGAAACCAGAATAATCACAGACGGAAGTGAGAATATATCCACAAGTGCATCAATGTTTTGAATGTCTCTCGTTCATGAAGAACACAGATCTGCACTGAAGTAAAAAATAAAACAATTCATTCTCTCGGATTTATTATTATATGTTTGTAACAAACACGCCATCAGTGACACTCCGTTGATCTGAACATTGCAATGTCTTAATCTGCCGTTTTTATTTTTATTTATTTGTTCTTTCCTTGTTAATGCAATCGTCGAGATAGAGAAATGCACATTTACGTGATAGTAACAATTTAAAATTGCGAACGTATACAGTTAAATATATACTTATTTCCAAAATCACGTAATCGACACTAAATTTTACATTTTAACGATTTTACATTCACACTGACATATAGAAATAGGCAGCTTTTTTGTGGAAAAAAAAACACAGGTATACGGAACAAAGTTTGACAAAGCAGCAGTATAAACAAAAACGTGTAAGTATCATGCAAATGATCACTAAAACAAAAGAACAAAATGCTGGGACATGTGTTACAGAATCATTGGAAGCGAATGGATTTATTTTTAGACTAAAAGTGAGTTAATGCATTCGCCTTAGTTTAGTAGAATGACACATCTAGGTCCACGTGTGTGCTTTTTTTTTTCTTTTTTGTTTTTCCTGACTCTCCGGAAGAATGCAGCCAAAGTCAGCTTCTAGCATTACAGTATTGGGCGGTCTGGTCTTCAGCCTCTCTGTCTGGCCACATAAAAAATATGAAGAATGAGAGCATCACGTGTCAGTGTATATGACATACCGGTCGCAATACTGTTTGATAAATGCAGTCGGCTGCCCCTGTCTTCTGCTTAATTCATGCCGTGTTTGCCACGACGCTCAGAATCAGAATTAGAATCAGAATCTAATTTATTATCACCAGCATGCGACGTGAAATGTGTTAACTTGTAGAAAGGCAGGTACAAGGCTACATCCCAACAATTCCGTCATTAGAATTCAACGTCTGAGGCTTAAGGCAAGTTTTAAGATCAACTTAACCCGCTCTGCCAGTAACACATTGAAGAAGAACACGTCACCGATTCTGTTTGCTCCTGAAAAATTAAAATTAAAAACAGCTCTGTATATAGTCTAACACAAATCCACCTATCACTTAGGGCTCCATTATTATTTGAAATTAGATTTGAAATAGTTTTGATTACTGACGGATCAATGAAAGTGAAATGCAAAATTTGTCTTGCTTACCAATCACACAGAGCACGACAGTGCATATACAGTGCACGACAGCAGAACGAAGCGAACTAGTACCAAAGCCGAATAAATTTACCCGGCTACAGAGGAGTACAGAGATGCATTTGCTGACGTTTTATTTGTGCGTCAGTTCCCCCAATCTTTGATGTTGAACACTATCGATGGGATTTTGACCTTTATCTATTAAGGGGTACAACGCAGACAGACCCTTCCGGCACAACGAGCAACGCTGCCCATCAAATTAGTTGCCCTAATCTAAATGCAAATTGCAATAATTATTTAACCGAATTGCCCTGAAGACATTGCACTATAGGAGGGAACAGAAGCAGCCAGAAGAGAGCAATGTGCTTACCAGGAAAACGTATGAACTCCTTCCGGACGGCATGTGCATTGAATTCTGAACACCGGAACGGCCCGAACTGTCGCAGTGTCTAGGTAACCATTACACTACACTTCCGCACGGTTGTAAATTGTTTGCTTCAACGTATTGCTCATTCCATGCACAGAATTTGTGGAAACAATCTACTGAAAATCCTTAACTTGACAAAAATTCATTTGACTTATTCAAATGTATTGAACCAACATTCACATGCCGTGTTGCTTGGAGTATAAAAATGCAAATTCAGGCACGACAAAATGTACGTTTCCACACAAATAGGTCATCTTTGTTACAGGGTCCCGCATGTGGATGGAAGGTGTCCTTCTTTCACTAATCTCCGGAAATATGGCCAGTAAGTTATTTAGTAATTAATTTGATGCAGACCTTCTGTTACGTACCCATGGGTTTCTTGTGTCGTCACATTACCATGATGGAATTGAGGCTAAGCTGGGCATGCTGTAATGGTCTTGTGATGGTGGAGTGACGTAATTTTCCCGTCAGCGAGACATCATGTGATAGTTTTTTTTCAACAAGGTTACAAAAGGAGTACTCCTCCCTGTCTCGCAGTGCAGATCGTGGTTGAATTCGTTGATTGAATCCGTTTGGCTGTGTATTCGATGTTATGACGCAGTTTTGATTTAAAGTGGATTTACACTTTCTGCCTTAAGTCTCAAAGATTATTGCCAGCAGATTTGCTACAGTACTGCCAGTTCAGTCCAGTCGGAGAGTAAAGATTTAACCAAATTCGGGAAGCTGAAGGTTCGAGGAAAGTTGATGCCGGCGGTGAAACAGGTTCAAACTTAAATAATTATTTTACAGGGAATTAGGAAACCACTGTCCAAGATAAGTCCTGCTTTGCCAAAATAGCGGAAAGAATTGGACGTCGAGTTTCGCCATGGATAGCTCAGTATCTTTAAGCCATTTTATATCCTTCAATCGTAAATCCCTTGGCAAAGCCTACTTCGGATGAGGTTAGTAGTAACGTCGCGAAAGAGAATTTATTACATCAAGGAAAGTCTCTCCTAACTGTAAGTCATTTTGGACTATTTTTGCAGTATGACTTTAACGAACTGAGTATACATTTCTCGCTTTAAGAATTGTTCGAGTTGACGTTTCGCAGCTGACTTCTGGTTAAGTTAGACGTTTGTTTACTTTTGGGTTTTTTAGCAGCGTTTAATAAATATTTTATTTTTAACAATAACAAATAAACTGTCTCAATCCTATATTCATTGTTGCTGGATCATAACAATTGGAGGCTTATGGGATGATCCATTTTTGAGTTTAAGTGCTTTTTTGATATTTAATCGGTGATTTGGAAAATGGGAATGCCCGATTATTTTGTTTGTTTGGCCTGTCAGAGGTATTCGGCAACAAGAAATATTGACGACTTCCTGGAATCGCCAGACGCAGAATTATTGACAATGGCGAAAAAGAGTGATGTGTTTGTGATTGCTAGCAGGTTCGAATTTAAAGGAATTAGGAAGATACAACAAACCCCGTAAATCAGAGAAAAATCGCGGAACACTATATAGAGTCGGGTGTTTTGATTTATCGATGATCGATCAGTTTCCTTTGAGTACAGCAGCGATTCAGTTACACCTGTAACAAGCAGCATTAGAAAAGCTTATGAAAAAAACTAAATTAAAACAGAAGGAACTTGACGCTAACTTGGAACTAAGTCGATTAGAATCTGAAAATTAAAAAAAAAAGATACGGTTGGAAGCTAACTGGGAATAACGTCGCTTAGAAGGTGAGAATATGCAGAGGGAATTTGAACTTGCGATGGCGGAATTAACGTCCGAGATTCAGTCCTCCGGTTCGAGATAAAGGTTTGCTGTAAGTCAGGATATCAAATTGGTCCCTCCATTTAGTGAAACTGAAGTCGGAAAGTACTTTCAACATTTAGAAACTGTTCCTCCGATTTCTGAGTGGCCGAAAGAAAAATGGTGGGTGTTGCTACAGAGTGCAATTTAGGGCAAAACACAGCAGGTTTATATAGATTTAACTGCTGAGCAGCACTTGATTATGATACTGTGAAACTGCACCATTTGAAGGAGTATCAGTTGGTCCCAGAAGCTTATAGCGAAAGATTCAGAAATTGGAAGAAATCGGTGGAAAAAAAAAACTTACCTGGAATTTGCCTATGATAAAGCTGCGTGTTTTGAGAGATGGGTTTCCTCGCAAAATCTAAATGGGACTATAATAAATTGAAAGAACTGATTTTCATAGAGGAATTTGAAAGGAGTATCCCCGTTGAAGAAGTGACATACTTAAATGAGAAGGACACTGATACATTGCAGGAGTTTGCTAAATTAGCTGATGAGTATGCCTTAATCCATAAGAATAAATTTCCTCAGCGCAGACCTTTTAAAATGAAAAATAACACAATGATTCAAGGTAAACCAGAAATTAAATTAGAAGTTCCTGAGAAAGGTAAGGAGAAAGGAAAACTTGCGAAGGAAAGATAATTTGTTCCCATTTGCAATTACTGTCAGAAGTCTCGCCATGTAATAGCTAACTCTTTCCGATTGAAAAGTGCAGGAGGAAGCAGTCCCAGATGCGTGTGTGCAACATACTGAAACACCTGTAAATTCTCAGTGTGTGATTTCTCGCTTTAAGAACTGTTCGAGTTGCCGTATCGTAGCCGACCAGGTTAAGTTAGTTGTTTGTTTACTTTTGTCTTTTTTCTTATTATTATAACAGTGTTTAATAGATGTTCTATTTGTTTTATATATTTAAAACTGTTCCAATTCTATATCCATTGTTGCTTAATCGTAATAGTACAAACAGACTACTAACTGTGATCTGAGAGAGTCAACTAATCATTGCAATGCATTGATTTTTTTTTGGGAAACGCTTTTACAAACTCGCCTTCTCCATCCAATTAAGTAATGCCCCACTCTGATCTGAGTTTATTCTGCAGTGCAAGACACCACTGTGTATATTTTCAAACGGTAGCGTTCGATTTGCAATCTTACATAAACACGTAGCACATATTTATCTTGTTTCCTGTTGGCCACAATGCGTATACTTCTTGGCTTTTCTCGATATGAGCAATGTAAAATGAATTTGCACGTTGGTTACATTCAGTACTATTCGTGTGGCATTTTAGAGAAATCACTTCCTCGTCGGTGAAATAAGTATCTGCTGAGGCCTCCGACCAAGGAATAAATAACAACAAAACACTGATTTATGAATTTTCAACTTTCACACCAGGTTAACATATCTACAGGTAAACCAGGTGAAGCTGAAATCTCCGAAGCTCTCGATCTTTTTCTATTTCTTTGTTTGACCTCTCTCAGTCACTCACACTCTGTCATACACACACATTATTTCTTGATTTTAGAGAGAGTGACAGATCCGAAAAGCAGGAAGTTTGACACGTCTTGTATGTGCCAAACAAATTGAAATACTCTTCCCAGAGACTTTTGTCGGATGCAGTATCTTCCATAGAACAACAATCCATTTATCAAGCCTGAAAAATCATTCCTCACACTCACGATGCTCTAAGATAAGGAGTTTCTACTCATATGTCACTTGAACATTTTCATTTAAGTCACGATCTCCACACTTGTTCTCTATGATCGCCAAAAGATATCCAACGCCACCTCAGCGGAAAGATGTGTTCTCTTTTTATCTGGCATAGCAAATTTCTATATCTCCAGCGAATTTCCTCTGAATTTACTCCTTTCAAATAAGTAATTATGTAGAGGCACAGAACCATAGAAAACCCACAGAACAATAGATGTTCCGTAAATAATGTATATGCAATGGAATGGTCATATCTCGAATTGTCACTAGGTGTTCATATCAAAGTAGCCTTTGTCTCTGTATTATGCATTGTATCAAGGACCTGCCAATAACAATTCAAACTCGAGATTAGATCGAAACTTCAACCTGTTTTATTGACTGTGTTCATATTTCTGAAGATGTTTCTCCGGCTTCTGAATTATGTTAGCTCGATTGTTACAGTTGCAATGTCTGGAAATCATTTCATTAGAACACTACTGAAGACTTACCGGACTATTTGCATCTTGTCAGGAAGCGTCTCTGAAGGAAAACGATCGTTCACGTTCGATTATAAATCTCTTATCAAATCCCAAACTTCAAAGCCGTAATATCCCGAGATAGGAGGAGTTTATTGAAAAACAAAACAAAGGCTAGTAATGAACTGGAAAGCTCTAGATGAATGCAGGTGCGGAAAAGTGTATGGAACATGGAAACATGTCATAAAAGGAAGGCTGGTGGATACATGGAGTTATTGGATGTAGATAACTGCAGGTTTTTAAATTGGCTAATAGGAAATATGTTATGCAGGGGTCCGGAAAAGGTATGGCATCTGAACAGATGGGATAATTTGGTAAACGGTTTTGATTTCTTCAATAGTATCAGGGAAAGGTAATTCAGTTAAAGTCCAGAATTGAAAGAAATGGAAAAAAAAAACGGGACTGAAGGTACTTTAAGTAAGAGATGTGCGAGACATTTCTGCACATATAGAGGAGAAAGAAAAAAACATGGCAACATATTAAATGATATCTGAGAATTGAATTTTCATGACGTTGGTTAGTAGACGTCCCAGGCTATCTGTTTTTTTTTCTAGCTACATGAGAGTTGTTGCAATTATTACGGATATTGGAAAGCTGCAGGAATTTAGAATTTTTGGTCACAGATGAAGGAACATCTCATGCATCAGAGAAGGATTTGCCGCATAAAATGACATAAAGCGGAGAGAAAAAGAAAAACAGACTCATTTTTCTCGATGAAAGATTTGCGAGAGAGCAAGACAGGATAAAAGAGATGGCGTCGTTTCGTTGTTTGTCTGGGAGGAATGCACTAGTAGTGGATAAGTGTTTCATCAAACGGTGTAAGCTTCGTAGAAGAGCATGGTTTAGTGGAAGTAAAACCATTTCAGATAATCTGGGATGGAAGATATTTTCTGCAGCATAAACGCAGCTAAGAAACTGAAAGAACAAAATGCTATTTTTAGCTAGAACGGAGAGAGGGCGTAGATGCATGTTTTAGGCCGCCTAGATATTAATGATTCTGTAAAAAAAATCACTAATATATACATTTCGTATTTTACCTCCAGAAAGAGGAAACCTATATCATTCTGTGCTTCCGTTAATGCTGAGGTATTAAATGCGCCAGGTTATGCTCATATGTGTCAAGACATTTATGTTCTCCCATATTAACGTGGTGAACTTCTGCTGAAATGGTTTTCTGCATTATATCTCGCGAACCCTAAACACAGAAGAGATGGGTGGTATTTTCAATCTGTCTTTACTGATATTACGCTCATTCTCAGGTGAAAAAGCCATGGAATATATAAATCATGTTCTATTTGCCTGGGTTGTAAACTGCTACTCTCATCATAGTTCTACATCTGATGATACACATCCAAACAGAGTATTTTTAAAGTATCACAGCTGCATAAGTCCATCCTGCACCAATCTGCAATGCAATTTCCTAATTGCTCTCCGATGTTTATGTCGATGTCCCTGCTCTATCATTAAACAAATCCATTGACAACTAGCACAGCATCTCTTAAAGCAAAATAAGCGTCATATGAGTTCAGTGTGTGTGTCCATTTGAATATATCCTCGGCTATTATATAAATAATTCGCTGCTCCCGATAGGCATGATGTGCAGAACATTTTTTTCTTCGGTTTGTGAGGACCAGGGTCAATCAACTTTAATTTGTTTATTGCCATAATTTGCCTACAGCGGTTTAAAATTCATTGGCCATACATGCAGCCTTGAATCACCCGGATAATATCAATTCTAATGATATTCTGCAGTTTATTCTCTACTTCTCAGCTTTAAGGACAATCATTACAAGAGTTCTAATCAAAAAGCTGCAAACCCGTTTTTTTCTACACCTCTCTCTGCAATAGTGATAAGGTGAAGGTATAGGTAAATATGGGTATAGACAACGAAAAATTATTAGCTAATGATCAATTACCTTATAGGTACCTTACGTTACTGTTGTTGGGTAAGACAAAAAGAAACCCTACCCAGCAACAGGTGACGGACAAAACTTTGTTCTCTGAAAATGCCAGACAACGGTTCAAACAAGGAGATATCTAGTCATACAAAAAGCATATTGATGCATAATAAATATGGGAAAATGTATGTTTGAATGGACATCTCAAGTTATAACTAAGTACCGGAAGGATAGCATAGCGGACAGAACGTTCGTCTGAAAGAGGATGGTGTCCGATAAAAAAACTGATAGGCTATCATTGGTAAAAAATATAAACAACCAATGAGGATTTTGTGTCTAATGGTATCTTAGCGTGTGCAAGGATCTATTATAATACTGAATTAACTCGCGTAACTGTAAGATTTCCTGCGTACGTGATGGTCAATGTTATGAATTGTGAAGAATTGTCATTCAGGGGACGATAGTGTCCGGAATGGCTTTTTGGGAGATCAGTCTGTAACTTGCTCTATAGCATGCTAAAAATAAACAATAACTTTTTCATAACGTATTGATTGTTTAATTGTGTTGGTGGTACTTGCGTTCTTGCATCGGTGGATCCGCCATGACAATACGGCGAGCCAGCCAGGAGTCCAAGACGAGTCACTTAAGCGATCGGCTCGGAGGCAATAGCATGAGACGGATGAACCCACAGGGTAAGATTTACCTTGGTTTCTCTCATTAATTATCCACCTTGACCGTCTTACGGGCAATCTCCTGACGGGCTTCTTCAGAAAACTGAGTTGAGGATCATACCAGTACCATAGGTCAGAAGAGGGGCTAGCAGAGGTCCCGACTAAATAATGAGAGTATTAAAGTTTGCGTGGCATTGTGACTATTAAAATCAGCGAGTGCAGAAGGATTACACAGTGGACCATCAACAGTGATCCATTACATGTTTCCTTGTGTTCGTCAGCGCGATTTGGCGGTGAGTTAGTGGCAGTATCCTCTTACACTTTTGAGGCTGGTGACCATTATAGCTGACGGGGGGGGGGCGGTGTGCGTAGAGCGGTAAATTGGCCAGTACAGGACAGAGCAGAAGCTTGGCCAAACAGAAAGGAAGAGGCTTTCCCGATATTGTAAATACGTTTTGGAGTATGCTTAGGACAAAGTGCCTGTCTCAGCATCCAGCCTTCGAGCGGCTCCTAACAGCGGAAATCCCCATGCGAATGTAAGGACCCTGAAGTGGGAGCAGAGAGACACGGCAGAAGATTAACGGGAAATAGGGGTTACAGGTTATAATGTGGTAAATCCGCTATCTGAATTCTCAGCATCAGCCTCAGAACATTTGTTAAGAGGGGAAATCCCAACGCGGAGATCCGGATCCTGAAGTGGATGTGATAAAGGAGGCTGCTGACCCACATGACTAGGTAGTATGGTGCAAGCATTAGATAAGTCCGGAAATAATACACCATAGTTTAAAATATGTGGGGCTGACACTGAACGAGAAAACGATTACCGAATGATGAAATTGGAAACAGGGTAGTGAAATTTCGACTTTGGGTGGAACCTGGTACTTAGATAAATATCTGAAGGCAGATGAAAACGTAATGCTGGTCAAAAATGGAATGTTTTTATTTCCATCTGTGAAAAACGGCTGAAGTACTACAAATTGTAAATAGCTGGACTAAACAAAGTAGGTGTAAGCACAATGCACATTGCGCCGGCATTAGTTTATGTGAGAACTAAGGAAATTATAAATCGTGGGACACATAAATATGATGGTGCGAGGACTATGATGCTAATAAGGGAAAACAGTATAGGGAGACGAAAGATACGCTGGTTAAAGTAGACGGAAAGATAAGGATGAAGCCGGCAAATCTAAAACTGTCGTACCTCGTGACCTGCCTGGACTGCCTATTCCATTTGATGATAATAAGACTGAGCAGAAGGAGGAATTTCATACCCGACCCCAGCCCTCGGCACCGCCACCCCCAGTTGACCTTACTGCTGCCCAAACCCAGCCGCCACAGAAGACACCCTCTGCAAGCACAAAACCCTCCCAAACCAGGGGACAACTTCGGCAAAAGGAAAGTTCTTAGGCGTCACATTAGGAGGCGACGAAACTTTCTGGTAGGAGACGGACCACTGGTGGACTGTGAGACCGATACTGACTATTACTCTGGTGCTGATAATGATGGTCCGAAGAACCTAGTCCACCACCTCTGCTAGACTCGTTAACAGCAAGTCGGATGAGACTCAGTGGAAGAGGGATCCTAAGGCAATCCCCTCTAAGGGCCGTTACCAACCCTAATGCAGGAAAGCCGGACCAAGAGGCAACTATGCAGAATTCTAACCCTTAGAAGCCCCAGGAAATGCATATGATCATGACACCGGCCACGAACAAGAAAAACAATCCTGCGGGATTTATCGATTATATGATTGTCACAATTGGAATGTTTAAGGAGACTCTCCAGGATCTTTTTTTTAGCTTGTGCTACATGGCTCTTACCGCCAGTGAGCAGGAAAGCTGGAAAGAAACCAAACAGTGTCGGCTATGAACAATGTGGGATATCGGTTGTCAACGAAAGACCGTCAGAAATGTTTCCATTTCATCCCATTTTTGCCGCGGGTCAATCAGTTACTGCTTTATACATGCCTCAGTATTTATTATAATGTCATGTGCTCGAGCTTGCTCATGTGTGGCACATTGTCAAGGGCCTTCTACATATCCAAATACATAACATCAGCTGATACTCTTTTGCATCCTGATTGTGACTTCTTCAAATATATGCAACAGATTTGTCAGGTAAGTTGCTCCCTTGAGTAAACCAAGTACGCTGAGACCTGATCCTTAACAATCGACTCCCATATGCCCCAAAATTCTGAGTTCAGGCAAGCTGTCATATAGTGTCCTACCTCCAACCTTTAATCCTACTTTCAGTGTTAGTTACATTTTTTTTAGTCTTCTGGAAGTATTCCGTCATCCAGTCTTTCCGGCAAGTTCATACCGAATACTCCAGGATGTATTCAGCCGCCAACTCTTTGCAATCTGGAATGGGATTAAATCTGTTCAATGGGATTAAACTTCCTTCAGACCTATTGAATACAAATGAACTTATTCGATTTTTCCGATAAATTCACAAACTCTAGGAACACTGATAATCAGAACGACCACGATGCTGCTACTGCCGTCGACAGTGAAGACTGATTTAATGCACTTCTTCAATTCGTCTACTATTTCGTTGTGTCCAACTACTACCTCTCCAGCATCGCTTACCAGCTGTCCAATAACTACTCTCGTCGGAACTGTACACATCATCTGAGGTATCTAGAGGTATCGACTTTAATAACAGAGGTACGTAATGAATACTTTGCTTCAGTATTCACAACAGAAAATGATCTTGGTGACAGTAGTGAAGAAGTGCAGCAGACTGAAAAGCTTGAGCATGTCCATATTAAGAAACAGGATGTGCTGGAGTTATTGGATAACGTCAAGTTGGTTATGTCTCCAGGAACAGATTAGATGTACCCGGGCTACTGTGGGAAGCGAGCGGGGAGATTGCTGACCCTCTGACTATGATCGTTGCATCATCCCTGGGGAAGAGAGAGGTTCCGGAGGAGTGTATGTTTGCATATGATTTTATTTTATTCAAGAAAGTGAATAGAGATAGCCCATAAAGTTATAGATCAGCGAGACTTACCTCTGCGTTTGGTCATTTAATGGAGAAGATCTTGAGAGGCGATATTGATGAACATTTGGAGAGGTATAATATGGTTAGGAATAGTAAGGAAGGCATGTCAGGGGCAAGTCATGCCTCACGAGCCTGATTGAAATTTTTGAGGATGTGACTAAACACATTGGTGAAGGGAGAGTACTAGATGTAGTCCATATGGATTTCAGAAAAGGCATTTGATAACGAAACCCACGCAAGACTTATTGCGAAATTAAGGGGCATAAGATGCAAGGGGACATTTTTTTTTGTTGATCTAGAACTGGTTTGCCCACAGCAGGCAAAGACTTGTTGAAGTCGGGTCTGTCATAAGGGGATCGTAGGAAATGGACCGAAATGAAAAAGTTCTGTATCACAGACACCGATATACCAGAAGCAGGAATAGGCGTGAGTAGGAAGCAAGGAAAATTGGAAAGAAAGGACGCTGGAAATGTCACAGGCACTGGACGAGACAAGGATTCCCGGCCTGGGCTAGGATTTGACTGGGATAGCGGAACCCAGGACATGGAACTGGGAACTAGGAGCCTGGACTTGAACACATAGCCAGACACTGGACAGAAAACCAGAACCTGGGTCTTGTCTCGGGCTCGGGATCCAGTATTAGGCGAGGACAAGATGTGACAACAGGACGAGGAGAGGCAACATGACTGGAAGAGACAATCATGGAGAGGAGAAAGGAACCCCAGCACCGGGCTGGGCAAGGTTCTCCAGGGCTGGGCGAGGCACATGGACAAGACGAGTACTCTAAGCTGGGGCTAGGATTTGATAACGTTCTTCATGAGGCTGGGGCTGGAGAAGACCATGAAGCCTTGACTTGGACGAGGAAGAGTCAGGAACGCAGTGCATTTTTCGAGGGAGAGACAGCAATGCAAAGCCTTGGTCGAGGGAGAGACAGGAACATGGAACACAGAGCAAGGACCACCACTCTCCCCCACCCCCCCCCCCCCCCGCCCCAACACCCCGGCCTTAGAATCAGGACGTAGGACCGGCACTTATACACAAAACGCAGAGCCTTGACCCCTCCTTGGGTACAGGACGCAGGGCCGGGATCATTACAAAGTATGCAGAATAGGACGGGGCGGTTTCCAACACAGGGTAGCGGCAGACCGCCGTACCAACCTAGCGAAGGCCTGGACACAGAGATTGTTCAAAACAACGAAAGACAGCTCTTTAACTTGGTCAGGTGGTAGAACTTGTCAGTGGTGAGAGGAAGTCCTCAGGCGAGGCAAGACAAGCATCCAGGCCCAGCCAGGCAAGGCCCCAGGCGAGCTGAGGCAAGACTCCAGCTGAAAGGTGAAGGGAACGGATACAGACGGGGTGTTTGGACAGGAACAATCCAGCCGCCAGAGGCTGAATCCTGAAGCCATTTACGAAGCTAGCCCAGACAAGAATCAGCTTCCTCAACACAAACAGGTTGAAACGAGAAAAACTGGAATAATGAACTTGGACCAGACCGTGAACCGGATTGCGGATTTCACGGACCGGACAATGACAGGATCGTATTCTGCGTGGAGGTCAGTCACCAGTGGAGTGCCATAGAGAACTGTTTTGGGCACCATACACTTTGCGAATTTTATAAATAACATGGATGAGGAAATACAAGGACGGTTTAGTAAGTTTGATGATGAAATGTTTGTTGGTGGTGTTGCGGATGGTGTGGAGGGCTGGAAGAGGATACAGCGGGACATGGAGAGGATGGTACACTTGGCTGAAAAGTAGCAGATAGAATAAACCCAGATATGTTTGAAGTGGTTCATTTTGGTAGGTCAAATATGAATGCAAAATATAGTATTAATTGTACTCATGGTAGTGTGGAGGATCAGATGGATCTTTGGGTCCGAGTCCATAGGACGATCAAATCAGCTGCGCAGGTTGACTCTGTGGTTAACAAGGTGTACTGTGTATTGGCCTTTATAAATCGTGAAATTAAAATTCGGTCATGTTGCAGCTATATTTGAACTTGTTCAGACCCCACTTAGAGTACTCTGCTAATTTCTGATCGTCTCACTACAGGTTGTAATTGGAAGCCATAGAAAGCGTGCAGAGGAGATTTACCAGGATGTTACCTGGATTGAGGATAATGCCTTATGAGAATACGTTTAATGAGTAGGGCCTTTGCTCCTTGGAGCGACGGAGGGTGAGTGGTAACCTGATAGATGTGTATAAGGTGATGAGAGGCATTTATCATGTGACTTTTTGTCACATGACTTTTGTCAGTGACTTTTTCCCAGGGCTGAAATGGTTGCCACAAGTGGACACAGAATTATGTGCTGGGAAGTAGGTACAAAATAGATGTTACGTTTAAGTATATCATTCAGAGAGTGGTCAGCATGTGGAATATTCAACCGGCAACGACGGTGGAGAAAAACACGAAGGATTTTTTTAAGAGTCTTTTAGATAGGTACTTGGAGCCTCAAAGAGAGATGGCTATGGGTGACCCTAGTAATTTCTAAGGTTGGGAAATTTTCGGCAGAAAGTTGTGGGCCGATGGGCTTCTATAGTGCTGCGGGTTTTCAAAGTTTCTATGTTTCTTCTATCATTCCCTAGATTTTTTTCGTATTCCATCTTTACCTGTTTTAATGTTTACTTTTTCAGTTGCATACTGTTGTTGTTTTTTTTTTAATGCTTGACAATCCTCCGACATTCCAATAATCTTTGTTCCATTATATGCACGTTTGTGGCTTTTATGTTAGCTTGACTTCTCTTGCAAAACCTGGTTCTGTCAGATGTCCTTTGGAATAATGATTTTTATTGGTAATGCATGTTTCCAACGTTTTTTTTTTCCAGAAATCCAAACACTGCTGTCTTGCTACTATCCCTGCCAGTATTCCTGTCCAGTCAATTCTGGCCAACGCTTTTCTATGCCCTTTGCTGTTCCACTGTCATCATGATACAGCTATCTTCTGCTTTTCTTTCGCAAATTTAATTTTGGATTCTTTCACGCTGCGATCACTTCCCTGATGTTTTTCCGTTTTTTTCATCTTAAGCACTTTAAAGACGTAATTCTGTCGCGTGTAATTTGGGGGTAACATCCTTAAGAATATTTAGGATTTGTGGACTACTTCTACTTCCATCATGTTTTTTTTTTATTTATTTGTGTTTGTTTATTTTATCCTTGCAGTTCCTTAGCTCTATCAGCAAAATCTCAAGAAATTCCGACCCTACCTTGCCTCTTTCCAATAATCGAATTTGATATTAGCAACAGAACAATGGCTCCGCACACTTTGGGCATTATGCTCCCAGTCATAATCTTCTAGCCGTAAATCTGTCGCATCTGCAACATCATAGCTTCAATTCTGTAACGGCACTGCAAGTTAATCTGACGTACGGTATTCATACGCTCCTTCAGACACAATTTCTTTTCTCCTGCATTTACACTTTTCGATAAAAATTGTTATTCCCAACTTTGTCTGAGGACTTCTCAATAGCTGACTGACGAAGTCTCCACTACTTCTGCTGGCATCTAGTTCCTAGCAACAATGGTTGAAACCCAACAACTGGTTGAGATGTGCCGCAACGACAAATTTGAACTCAACGCCAGTAAGACCAAATAATTGATTGTACACTTCAGAAAGGAAATCGAGTGAATACACAAGTCCTCATGAATGGTTTGGCATTGGAAGCGAGAGCGGTTTCATCTCCCAGACTGTTAACATTTCAAAAGATCTACCTGCGCCAAATACATTGATGCAATTTCTTGGAAGGAGTTACAGCATATCTCTCTAATTAGGAGTTTTGACAAGAATTCGAATGCCACAAAAAATACACAAAAATTTCAACATGGAAATGTGGAGTGCATTGTAACAGGTTGCTTGGACCTTTGGAATCGAGGCACCATACACGAGTCCTGGAAAATCTGTTTTAACTCAGCAGGTTCCATCGTGGACTTTTGCAGCTCCAGCATCGATTACAATTTATATTTTTTTATTATTATGTATTACAATGTACTACTGATAAAAAATACCCACAAAAAAGTAAACACTGGCATTAAAATTTTGTATCATTGAAATTGGTATAAAAGCTCTCGAAAAGAATAGCGAAGGACAACTGAAGTAATATATATATATATATATATACACATATCGGGGTAGAAAGTTGAAAAGAATAACCTGTAGTTCAATTTATCGCCTGACCGCTCTGCCTGTGCCACGCACAACTGGTGATACTAGTAGAATACATTGGAAAATAAATGAATTTTGTGAGATTTCAATTACTGAGATCTTTTCAAGGGAAGTTATTTTTACGAAGGAACGGGAAAAATTTGAACTAGTGTGAAGCAAATGTTTTCTAGAGAAGTGAGGCTGTGGCAGTAATCTGACTTTGTGTGTATTTTATATAGGACAGGGAACATCTTCAACCCACTCCTTCAAACACTTCTCATTGACGGGAACTCCTGAATTCAAATAGCTTCAGTCAAGGCATTACCACATAGGTTCACGGTTTTTCCAACCAATGCACGTAAGAGAGGAACATTTTTCTCAATATATAAATGAGCAAGTGTGAAGCGTTTTGTATTACTTACTTAAGTGTGCTTCTGTTATCTAACTTTAGCACTGACATGATGCAATTTAATTTTACTTCATAATGACGCAGAAATATGTTACATTCTCCAGAGTTCAGAAACATTCCAAGACCACTCTATCCAAGATTATATAAAACGTTCTTATCTCAGGGACATTTTTAAATAACTTTACACTGTGCGTTAATCAGTTCTCGCCTGTGGCTGAAACAAAGTAATTCGTATTACTGCAGACCTAACCTTGTTGAACAATCCTTTGGGCGTGATTTCATTAAATGAATAGATTTCAAAAACAAGAACCATATATATGAAGTCAACACAGCAAAATAATCGCAGATATTGAGGGCAAAATTAAAACAAATTTCTCCTCCGTCACAATATTGTTTAACTAATAAATTGGAATAATAATATTTAGTTACCAGCTCATCACAACAGTGCAATATTTCTGCATTACCGATAATACTTTCTTCCAGAAGCGTATTACCGAGGAATATTAGCTCTTCATTTCCTCATCAATGTCTGCAAGTTTTTGGTAAAAAGACAAAAAAAAAACAAAACAAAACAAAAAAAACAGCTGTTCCCCAGAAACCTTTGGCAGTTATTGTACGATGAGATAATCCATTACCACCACTCTGAGATGCCGCACATTGATACGTTGCCATATCATATAGCCGCAGTGCTGTTATTGTCAAACGATACTCCATTTGTTCCCTTTGTTCTATGAGAATATGAGGTCAGTTATTTAAAACTGAGTTGAGGAAGAGCTTTTTCTCCCAGAGAATTGTGCAGGTGTGGAATGCACTACCTCGGAAGACGGTGGAGGACAATTCTCTGGATGCTTTCAAGAAGGAGCTAGATAGATATCTGGTGGATAGGGGAATCAAGGGATATGGGGACAAGGCAGGGACTGGGTATTGATAGTGAATGATCAGCCATGATCTCTAAATGGCGGTGCAGACTCGAGGGGCCGAATGGACTACTTCTGCACCTATTGTCTATATCAGCAAACCGGCCTTTAGCAAAATCCGACTGAATGTCGTAGTCATCAGGTACGCTTCGCCCGGCCACTAACTCGATCCGTCTGCCTCGGTTTTCGCGATACCAAAATATGTAATATGTATTTCTGCTGTAGCTGCATGTAAAAGTAATGCTATCGCGCTCAGATCTTATGAATAAGCTCTCCCTCTGAGTCAGGGATACAGCATCGCTCAGATCTGAAAAATAGGGAGAAATAAGATTCCAAACATTCATATTGAAAAATAATTTGCTTTCACCTCGTGCGTCTTTATACACAAAATAATAAAATCGTTTCAGCGAATTAACTGGTACTTCTGTGCCCATGCAAAGATACACAACACTTCGTCACATCATTTAATCAAGCGTCTATCCCTCAGGCCCTTGTTTTCATCAAGTTCTTGTAACAGTTTCTCCAGTACTACAGAGCATGCCGACTATGGTTTCTGATCAATATTAGATGACAAAATGTCTACTGATTTTAAATTCGAGCAAGCAATGGCTATAAATCTGATGCTTCTGCTTCTTTGATATCAGCGCTACAGATGTAGATGCAGTCTTTTGATGTGCATCCTTTTCGGATCTAAAATGAAATGAGCTCTATGGTCCATCGTCTTCTGAAGGAAGATAAAACCCCGGCTGACGCTTTTGCTTTACGAATGCCTTACTGAGGACTCATTAGTGACTCTAAAAGCGGGAATCTGTTATCTTTGCTGTACCTCAATACATTATCACATATTAAAAAGCGAGTTAAATCTTACCAAGAATCAATGCCACACAGAGCGCAGCCAGTGAATGGTTTCTCATTGTCTACTCGAAAGACGCAGTTACTTCAGATTTTTCGGAACCTATTTGTTACTAATTAATTGGAGCGTGAAGCGCGACTGAATGTTAAATCGTCATTTCCTGAGCATCTGCGACTTACCTTCATTCTTCCGAATTTGGTTCTGGGGGTTGGGTGCAACGCGACAGTGAAGCATGTTTTTTATTCAAGGAATTTTAACGGTAAGTTAGTGGATTAACTTGCAATACCTCAGAAGAAAATACCGACTGCATGTGAAGTTAAATTTGAAGTTATCCACTTTGGAAGCAGGAACAAGAGGGCAGAGTATTGTCTGAACGGTGTAGAGTTAGGTAAGGGAGAAATGCAAAGAGACCTAGGAGTCCTAGTTCACCAGTCAATGAAGGTGAATGAGCAAGTGCAACTGGCAGTGAAGAGGGCAAATGGAATGTTGGCATTTGTTACAAAGGGGGTTGAGTACAAGAGCAAGGATGTCCTTTTGCATTTGTACAAGGCCCTGGTGAGACCACACCTGGAATATTGTGTACAGTTTGGTCTCCAGGTTTAAGAAGGACATTCTGGCAATTGAGGAAGTGCAGCGTAGATTCACTAGGTTGATTCCTGGGATGGCAGGGCTGTCTTACGCAGAGAGATTGGGCTTGTGCACGCTGGAATTGAGAAGATTTAGAGGGGATCTGATTGAAACGTTTAAGCTAATTAAAGGATTTGATAGGATTGAAGCAGGAAATATGTTCCAGATGTTGAGAGAGTCCAGTACCAGAGGGCATGAATTGAGAATAAGAGGACAGTTAGTTAAAACAGAGTTGAGGAAGAGCTTCTTCTCCCAGAGAGTTGTGCAGGTGTGGAATGCACTACCTCGGAAGACGGTGGAGGCCAATTCTCTGGATGCTTTCAATAAGGAGCTAGATAGATATCTGATGGATAGGGAAATCAAGGGATATGGGGACAAGGCAGGGACTGGGTATTGATAGTGAATGATCAGCCATGATCTCTAAATGGCGGTGCAGACTCGAGGGGCCGAATGGTCTACTTCTGCACCTATTGTCTATTGTCTATTGCATGTTTGAGATAAATGATAAACCAGAGAGTCAGAATGGGTTTCGATTATCCTGGCTTTATTTATTTATTCTTATTGGCACTTCGAAGGATATGCGTTTATTTTATTTTAATATCCCATTCTTAAATAATAAACATTGCACTACTATTGCTAGTATTATTATGCAAAGGAAGAAACATACCAACGCATCACACGGTCCCGCAGCAATGCCAATCAGTCTGACTACTTGCGTAGACACAATCAAATGGCAAACATCATTGACCAGAATCTTACTTCAAAGCAAAACTTGTAAAATAGAGTGGACATTACAATTAATGCAAGTCTGGTTCAATTTTAGGTCAGAATGCCACAAGTTATATTTCGATCCAGAGAGAATGTTTAATGGAGTAGATAAGGAAGATAGTGAGAAGATGTTTCCTTTTTTGAGGTTATGCACAAATAGAGACAGAGCCTGAAAATTTAAAACAGGGGTAAGGAGGATTCATTTTGTCCTATTTTTTAATCCAGACGGTTGGATACCTATGGAATGTTTTGCCATATACTGCGATCGGAAACTTGACCGTGGCTATATAAATCAGAATTTTATAGCTTCCCGATTGGACAGGCCATCAAACAATATGGCAAGAACGCAGGTGTATAGGGTTGAGTGGGATCCAGGATCAGCCTTGATAACGCGGATCTGACCTGATGGACTGAACGTCTTACGTTTGCCCCTCTGCCTTATGGACTTACCGTATTTTATTAGTACAGGTAGGACAATGCATAATACTTGACCGGATATAGCAATCCAGGGTAAACAAGCTGGGGATTTTAGCTGAATATTCTGCAGCTGAACAGTGGTGAAAAAAAAAGAATAGTAATGGATTTAATGGAATCTAGGCATCCATTGCTTCCTATGGAACGCACAAAATTTGCTGAATGTACTCAGCGGTCAGGCAGCATCAATGGAAATAAAGTACATTCGTCTTCTTCTGATCTAATCACTTCGTCTGGACTGGAGAGCAAAAGTGCTGAGTACAAGATATGAAAGTGGGTGTGGAGGCCAGACTAAATTTTAAGGAGGTACGATGAAGCAAAGAACTAGCAATATCGTTGGTGAAAGCGACAGAAGTCCATGGAAAAGAACCGTGGTGGTGGTGGTTCGGGGGAAGTGGAACATTAGAGAGTAGAGATGGGTGGGCATGGTGAAAACATAGGAGAGGGAGAAGGGGATTCGAAATGGTACAGAGTGATTTCTGGAAAAAAAATGCATGTTTGAGAAATCGATATTTAATACTTAATGTTGGAGGGCTCCTCAAACGGAGAATAAGGTGTTCTTCGAACAAGAAGTGTGGCCTTTCCCACACATTTAGGCATGCCATGGATAGACAATATCGGATGAGAACGGGAAGTTGAATTAAAATGGGTTGTCTCTGGGAGATTCCGATTGACCTGGCGAATGGAGTGCAGACACTTGGCATAGCATTCGTGGATACTCGTCTCCCAGTCTATGACGGTTCTCAGCAATAAATAAGAGGGCACACCAACTATTGTATACGACCACGAGAGACTCACACTGTTTGGGATATTGAATGGTAGAGAGTGATGAAGAGTAGGGCCGGTGTAGCACTTGTTCCGCTTGCAAAGATCAGTGTCAGTAGGAATATAACTACGTTTCACCGGTCGTGCCGAAGGGTTCTGATTAATTTTTCCACCGCTTTTGCCTGGCCTGCTAAGTTACTCCGGACATTTGTTTGTGTTGCGCGGACTTCCAGCTTCTGCATATATTTTTTCTCTTGATTGTGAGTGACTTTGTGTTACCACTGGGGTTGAAGGCGTGCAGATGGGGAGGAACTACATGTAATTGGGTGTGCAGCTCGATGACGAACGAGTGGATCACCAACTTGCTGACTTGTTTACAAGAAGGGCAAGTGTCGCCCCGACTTGCCGAGGAAACGAAGTTTCTTTGGAGTATCCGGCCTCACTTTCACATGCTCTACCAGTCACTTATCATCAGTACAATCTTCGATGCGGTGGTAGGCTGGATCAATGGCATCAAAATAATTGATGCCAGCAGGCACAATAAACAGATTAGCAAGTCTGGCTCTGTTAGTGGAGTCCGACTAGTTACATGGGAGGCTGGTGTTGAATAAAATGCCTCACGGAAACTCTTCACAATTCCTCCTAATTTTCTCATCCTCTGCATTCCGTCTTGGCTGAATTGCAGAGCACTTTAGTATTAGATTAAGAGAACTGTTTTGCTCCAAATTTCGCTCTCTGAGGACATTCTCACTCTCGGCCTTTGGCTTCTATATTGAGTTTACTTATTGGCGGGGAAGTTATTTCTAGCTCCTGTTGGACAGTTGCTGATAATTTACGAGGACTGATTGATAAGTTCGTGGCATAAGGAAGAACGAGTCGATTTTAGAAAGCGGAGCATATTTACTTTTCAATATATACCCCTTCAACATTTTCACACATAGTCCAGCGGTCGTGGAGCATACGGGTCTTGGACCTCCAAAAACCGTCCATAGCAGTGGTGACTGATAAGTTCGTGGCTTAATGTAGAGCGAGATGAGTTATTAACTACAAACTTTCTGAAGAATCAGTCAAGGATTTGACCTGCATGTGGATGTAAGGAGAGCTGCTTAAATCATTTCATTTTAAAGGAAGTTTAAAAGAGCACGATAGAGCAGTGCAGCACAGAAACAGGCCTTTTGGCCTTTCTTGGCTGTGCCGAACAATTTTTCTGCCGAGTCCCACTGACCTGCACCTGGGCCATTTCCCTCCACTTTCTGCGTGAATAAGCCCTAACCCCCTCAATGTTCCCTTTAAAATTTTCCCTTTCACTCTTAACCCAACATCTCTCTTTTTTTTTTTCTCTCCCCTAGCCTCAGTGGAAACTGCATTCACTCTATCTGTACCCATCATAATTTTATACATATCTATCAAATCATTCCTCATTCTCCCATGCTCCAGGGAATAAATTCCTAACCTATTCACCCTTTCTATTTAACTCAGTTTCTCACGTCCCGGCAACATCATTGTAAACCTTCTCTGCACTCCTTCTACCTTATTAATATCCTTCCAGTAATTAGTTCACCAAAACTGCACACAATTCTCCAAATTCGGTCTCAACAATGTATTTTACAACCTCACCATTGTATTGCAACTCTTATACTCAATACTTTGCTTCAAAAAGGACAATGTACAAATAGCTCTCTTTTCGACCCTATCCACCTGTGTTTCCACTTTTTGGGAATTATATGTCTGTACTCCCAGATCCCACTACTCTACTGGACTCCTCTGTGTCCTACCATTTGCCTTGTATACTCTACCTTCGTTTGGCGTTCTGAAGTGCAATACCGCACACTTGTCCGCATTAAACTCCACATGCCATTTTTCAGCCCATTCCTCCAACTAGTCCAAATCCCTCTGCAAGCTTCGAAAACCTTCCTCACTGTCCACTACACCTCCAATGTTTGTATCATCAGCAAATTTGCTGATCAAATTTGCCACATTACTATCCAGAGCATTGATATAGATGACAAAAAACAATGAACACAGCACTGAATCCTCTGGCACACCACTGGTCACAGGCGCACATTCAGAGCAGTAATCCTCCACTAACAGACTGGCTTCTTCCAATGAGCCAATGTCTAATCCAATTAATTACCTCTCCATGTCTCCCTAGCGTCTGAATGTTCCTCAGTAACCTCCCATGCGGGACCTTGTGAAAGTCCTTACTAAAATCCATGTATACAACATCCACTGCCTTCTCTTCATGCACTTTCCTGATAACTTCCTCGAAAAACTCGAAAAGATTGTTTAAACACTCACAAAGCCATGCTGAGTTTACTCAATAAGTTCCTCTTTATTCAAATACTTGTAGATCCTATCTCTTAGTATTCCTTCCAATATTTTACCTACTACTGATGTCAGAATTACCCGCCTGTAATTTCCTGGCTTAATATTGGTCCTTTTTTTAATCAACGGAACTATCCTCCAATCCTCTGCCACCTGACCAATGGATATCGATTTTTTAAATATTTCTGCCAGGGCCGCTGCAATTTCAACACTAGTCTCCTTCAAGGTCCGAGGGAATAACCTGTCAACTCCTGGGGATTTATCTACTCTGATTTATCGAACACCTCCTCCTTTTTAATCTGTATAAATTCCATGACATCCCTACTTGTTTGCATAGACTCCATTTCAGTTTCCTTCGTAAACACAGAAGCACAAACGCCATTTAATATTACTCCAATTTCTTTGGTTTCATACACAGCTGACCACTCTGATCTTCAAGAGCACCAATTTTATCCCTTACTGTCCTTTTGCTCTTAACATACGTGTAGAAGCTCTTAAGATTATCTTTCACCCTGACTGCAAATGCAAACTTATGTCTTTTTTTGGCCCTCCTGAATTCTTACCTAGGTATTTACTTACTCTCTTTATACTCCTCAAGGATCTCAGTTCCTCTCTATTGTCAATACATGTTATACATTTCTCTGTTATTCTTTATCCGAGTTCCAATATCCCTCGAGAACCAAGGTTTCTTATTCTTATTCATTTTGCCTTTAACCCTGACAGGAACATGCAAACGCTGCACTCTCAAAATTTCTCCTTTGAATGCCTCCCACTTATCAATCACATCCTTGCCAGAGAATAACCTGTCCCAATCTACGCTTTTTAGATCCTTTTTTCCTTTCTTCAAATTTGGACTTTTCCAGTTTCGAACTTCAACAGGAAGAGCAGATCTATATTGATCCATGATCAACTTGAAACTAATGGCGTTATGATCACTGGAACCAAAGTGTTCCCTTACACACACTTCCGTCATCTGTCCTAACTCATTTCCTAATAGGAGAACTAATGTTGCATCCTTCCTAGTTGGGACATCTATATATTGATATAGAAAACTTTCCTGAACACATTTTACAAACTCTAACCCATCTAGATCCTAAACTGTATGGGGCTCACTAACAATGTCTGGAAAATTAAAATCGCCAACAATCACAACTTTTTGTCTCCTGCAATTGTCTGTTATTTCCATGCAGATTTGATCCAACAATTCTCGCTGGCTATTGGCTGGTCTATAATACAACCCTATTAATGTGGTCATACCTTTCCTGTTTCTCAGCTCCACCCACATGGCCTCTGTAGACAAGCGCTCTGATGTGCCCTGCTGAAGCACTGTTTTAATATTTTCCCTGTCCAGCAAAGCCACCCCAACCCTTCATCCCTCTGCCTCTATCCCGTCTGAAACATCCGAATCCAGGAACATTAAGTTGCCAGTCCTGTCCCTCCTGTAGCCTAGTTTCAGTAATGTCTACGATGTCATAATTCCATGTGTCAATCCAAGCCCTTAACTAGTCTGCCTTCCCACAATACTCCTCGCATTGAAATATACACACTCAGAAGATTATTACCACCACACACAACCTTACTCTTTGTGTTCTTGCATAAACTACTAACATAGTTTATTATTATCCCCCTTCCACTCTCTACTCTGGCACTCTGGTTCCCAACCCGCTGCAAATCTAGTTTAAACCCTCCCCAATAACAGTAGCAAACATCCCTGCAAGTATATTGGTCCCCTTGTAGTTCAGGTGTAACCTGCCTCTCTTTTACAGTTCTCAACTGCCCCAGAAGAGTTCCCAATGATGTAAAAAACTGAAAGCCTGCCACTCACAACAGTTTCTCAGCCACGTGTTCATCTGCCAGAGAATCCTACTCTTACCCTCACTGGCACGTGACACAAGCCGCAATCCGGAGAGGTCCTGTTTTTCAACTTCCAACCAAGCCGTCTGTACTCACTCTTCAGGACTTCCTGACTCTTCTTACCTATGCCATTTGCACTGATATGTACCACGACATCTGGCTGATCACCCTCCCACCTCAGAATGCTGCGTACGCGATCAGAGACATCCCTGACCCTGGCACCCGGGAGGAAACAAAATATCCGTGAGTCTCTGTCACGATCACAGAATCTCCAGTCCGTTCCCCTCAATATGGAGTCCCCTATTACTACCGCTCTCCACTTTTTATCTCTCCCTTCTGCACTGTAGAACCATAGTGCCATAGATCCGGCTGGTGCAGATTGTCCCAGGTAAACCATCCCCCCCCCCCCAATTTTATCCAAATGGGTATACCTGTTTTGGAGGGGAATGGCCACAGGGGAACACTGCACTAACTGCCCTTTCCCCACCCCTCGCATGATTGTAACCTGATTACCTGTAACCTGTTTCTTAGGCGTAACTACCTCCCGGAAGCTATTATCTATAAACTGCTCAGTCTCCCGAATGACACGTACGTCATCCAACTCCTGCTCCAGTTCCCTAACGCGGTCTGTTAGGAGCTGCAAATCCTTCTTGCAGGTTTCGTTGTCAGGGACATTGGAGGTCTCCCTGAATTTCCACATCCTGCAAGAGAAAGATTCCAACATCTTGCTTGGCATATTCTCTGATCTGAATAAAAACAGAAGCAAAACCTATCCTCGCCTCTGCCTGTTTCTGGCCAGAGCCAGATTGAGCCAAAACAGTCGCAATCTGACTCAGTCCACTCCAATGACGGCTAGTACGACGATGGTCGCTGAATATGGCGGTCTTTCTTTAAAATCGTGGCGCAATACTTCATGCGCCTGCGCAGTGTAGCATCTCTTCCCCGAACTGTTAAAGAAAAAAGAACGACGATCCCTCCGCGATGCATTTCGTCTTCCAGTCTGAGCCTTTCGCTTCGTGACGTCCGTTACCATAGGTCACAAACTAATCAATCACACATCCTGTGGACACTTTCTGTAGGTCTACTTTCTGCATGATCCACGACCGCTGGTCAACGTGTGAAAATGAAGAATTGGACTATATTGAATAATAAGTATACTAGCGTTATTTCTTTTTTTAAGAGGTTCCTTTTACCTTAGGCCACTAACGTATCAACAATTTCCTATTTATTTCTGTTGCTACTTTACATCGAATATTTGTATCAGTGCATTGTAAAGCTAATGTGGCACTCTAATTTCAGTTAGGGTCAATAAAGTATCGACCTAAATATATATGTTACCCCATATTGAACCTCTGGACGTTTCATATCAGGTGGGATCCTACTTTTACGCTCTGTTCTGAAACAAGACAAAACCCAGCTGCGTTCGCAGAATCCCAAGTAGAGACTGAAACAATAATTCATTCATCGAAACTGAACTGAAGTTGGGTGTGGTGACACAGATAGTTTTCAGAAAATTACTCATCGGGGAACCACAATGTACCAGCGAAAAGCGCTAGTCGGGAGAAATTTAAATACTCACAGTAAGGGGAAAGCCCATTGAAGTAAAACATAACAAGTCCAGAACAAATTCCGGTCAAACAATCTTTAACAAACATCGTTGCCTCGTCTCGCAGCATACAGGACTTCAAACCACTCCTTCTGCGATCTATTCATTAAGCTCTGATTATATTAAAAGTCATGTCAATTAATTTAATTACTTGTTTCTTTCATTCTTCACATTCGCATTCTCTGGACATCCCCCTTACATTCTGTGCCATCTCTCTCTCCTTCTCTCTCCTACTGCCCCTATCCCAGTTTAGCCCTCTCCCCCTCTGTAGCTATCCATCTGGCAATTCGCTTTACTGTCATGATCGCTCTCCGCTTATATTCTATATTTCATGCGATGTTATCCGGAATGTCGACATCTTTTTGCAACTTACTTAGCATTTACAACCATCTTGCCACATCCTCATTCTTTGTGTTTTCTTTAAAGTTCTTAATGCTATTCCCTTGTGAATGCTGGACTGTTACATCAACCAAAATCCAGGCGCATACATCTTCCATGGCATAACCTCCGGTATGGTGTGTCTGTATATTAGTTATAATCACAAATTTCATTCTCGCAATTTTCCAGAAAAGCTTTTGACAATACTCATCTTTTATTTCGTAATTGGGCACTAGGACTCCTATAACGATTCTGAAAATGCACGGTAGAATGGTTCTCCGGGTCCTCCGCCTTCTCGAAACCACGCGAATGACAATAGACAATAGACAATAGACAATAGGTGCAGAAGTAGACCATTCGGCCCCTCGAGTCTGCACCGCCATTCTGAGATCATGGATTCACTATCAATACCCAATCCCTGCCTAGTGCCCATATCCCTTGATTCCCCTATCCATCAGATATCTATCTAGCTCCTTCTTGAAAGCATCCAGAGAATTGGCCTCCACCGTCTTCTGAGGTAGTGCAGTCCACACCTGCACAACTCTCTGGGAGAAGAAGCTCTTCCGTAACTCTGTTTTAAATAACTGACCTCTTATTCTCAATCCATGCCCTCTGGTACTGGACTCTCCCAACATCTGGAACATATTTCCTGCCTCAATCCTATCAAATCCTTTAATTATCTTAAACGTTTCAATC
Organism: Hypanus sabinus; assembly: GCF_030144855.1. Lineage (NCBI taxonomy): Eukaryota > Metazoa > Chordata > Chondrichthyes > Myliobatiformes > Dasyatidae > Hypanus > Hypanus sabinus. The sequence goes on from NC_082731.1 coordinate 24,637,986, forward strand.
AGATCCCATCTCAATCTCCTCAATTCCAGCGTGAATGCTCTCCTGTATGTCATGTGTATTATTTTGTAAACTCATATTCTTGATCACACTCATCACCCCATCCGTTTACTGTCAGTTGATTCATATTTCCCCAAATTTGTTTTCTTTGCGATTTGGTAACCAATGCAAATCCACTGATTTACATATGAAGATGGAATGCACTCATTATATCAAGTCTTCAGAAAATTGCAAAATTTATTTTTGTGTATCTATCTATCTATCTATCTATCTATCTATCTATCTATCTATCTATCTGTATATATATACATTCGTCTTGTGTTACTAAACGAATTGAATTTAACACGTATTAAGTTCACGCACAGATCAGTTTGGTAAGTTGGAATAGAGATGCTCAGTATTCTTCTTTTGATGATCAAGCTGAACTTTAAATTAATGCAGCCTACTTCGGTGTATAGAGTCAGATATTGGCGGAGAGCAAAATTTAACGTTGAGGTTTTTAATTACGAGGTGTCAAAATATTTAAACGATATTCATTTAATCATCTTTCCTTTTATCCCAGCGCCAGAGAATAATTTCATTCCAACTCCACTTGTTTTTTTACAGCAGCTGTCAGCTGACATGATTTTCTTCAGAAAAGCCTGTTTTTTTTATCAAAACGCGCAGATCGGTAAACTGTTCATCACGTGATAAAATGTATGATGCAACGTGAATTAACAGAGCATTATTCGGCTTTAATGCCAGCTCAATTAGTTCCCCATGCAAATTTCTCATTCACCTTCAGGAAGAATATCAACATTTGAAGAAAATGAATTCCTGCTCTGCTTGCTCTGGTTAAGACTCAAATGCCATCTCCTTTACCAGTTATAAACGTACCACTCTTTGACCCAATTATGAATAAATGACAAAATCCGTGGAGTACACTATTATAAACATGTCATTTCATTTCCCAGATATCACTGATGATTTTCATCACATTTATAAGAAGAAACTTCATTTGGTGAACGAAATTTGTGAAGTTGTGTTACGCATTCGGAATATAATGTGAGTTCGACCTCTATATCAGGAAATGTTCTTTTGTCCTGGATCCATATTTGCAGTCTATAACAATTGATAGGTGCCTGCTGTGTTCATTTTCCTGCGTTGTTTGCCGCATTCAGAATAAGTAGGTCACGGTATTATATGAAGGACTAATTGAATCTCCTCCTTGACATCTCTCTCGAAACAAAGCACCAAGAGAGGAAATAACCCGGTGAATAATTCAATGCTCGTTCCTGTTTGCGAATGATATTTCTCACTTCCTAGAATTGGAAATACAAAAAACTACACGGTCATTCTATTATGCTGTCGCAAATTAAGGTGATTCCTTCCATTCTGATTTAATTAGTGTAACGGTGAAAAATGTAAACACATTCATATGATGTATGTTACTTCCTTTATGTATCCTTCTTAAGTTCTTCCAAAGTACAGAATATGATTTGTACAGCGTGCAGTCCTCAGTTGCCTTAGTACTTGCTGAGTTAATGGTTTCCTTTCCTCTGTTTGCCGCTTAATAGACGAAAGTTCAAATTGACGAAAATATAGGTCATTAGTATGAATTACATTTGTATTAATTTGTATTAATTACATTTGTATTGTACTACTGTCATTTGTATCATGACAGTCTCCGCTTAGCTTGCCAACTACATTCCACAGTATAGACAGAAGTAATTTTAAAATCAGATCAAATTTAACGCTATTATTCTTACAACAGCCTCTCGGATGTCCAGTAAATTTAGACCAGCATGCTTTGTCCAAGGTCACATCGTAATTACCGGAAAGGAATTTCTCCTCTATCTGTCTATCTTTGACTCAGTGAGTGAATGATCATCTCTTCCCTGAATGTGCTGGAAGGGTATATTTGTATTTTGCCGTTGTGGTGAAACAATTTAGTTCTCGTTGGATATCTAGTGGATCTGTGAGACACTGAAGATATTCTACGTCCTCTCCCAAATTTTGGTGACATTCCTAATCGCCTGTCAGTTTTGATTAGTTCTGTAGTATTTGAACACCGATATATACCTTCCTGAGGTTTGTCACTTTGCGGAGAAGCAACTTGAGATACCTTGTTTCCTCCAATTCATCTTGCAGACTCTTCAGCTCGCAAGACAGACTCAGAGTCTATCTCGCAGGACCATGGGATGCTGCAGGAGTTCGTCATGTTTCATCCATGTTTTGAAGCATTGATGTCGCACAGAAATCATTGAGCTCATAGACAGCCGAAGCCCTGCTGTGCCTATATCGCTTGACTGAATATTAAAAGATCTGATCTTGTAACTGTCTTCATCACCAAATTTGAATGCATATGACATGGCATCAGCTGTTTAAATATTTCATGGCTCATCCTGAGCTTCTGATTGGAAAAGCTCCTAATTTATTTTCTGGGGTCTCACTGTTTTAATAACTCTGTCGAAACCATAGTGCATTCATTGAGATCCACATTAAGGTCCATGAACACAGCACAGTCCACCAGCTCACATCAGACCCAGAGCGTTTTTTTTTTAGCTGTCGTCGACCACCTTTTTTTGCCGTACAAGTGGGCATATATTTGCTCTATCTCCTGTACCTGCATGATGGCGTGAGACCAAAAGAAAAATGTTCCCATCAACAGAAATGCAGTTTTATCATTTTGGGCATGGATCGACAGGCTTTCCTTTCCTTAGTATAATGGTTCTATACTGTGTTTTGACCTCAGGTGCGACAGGTTACGTACTGAAGTAAATTGGTCAGGGTTATGTTCAAACAAGGCTGGTTAAAGGCCGCGACTATGGTTTGAAATGTGCCTGTATGGAGTGTATCTTGTATTCAGAATGTATCCTGCCGTAACTCACACCCTTGATAGTTGTTCGCTGATGAAGTGATGCAAGACTAATCATGACAAACAAAAAAGAAACTGAAGATTACAATAAATACTCAGTTGCAGTAGCGTTAAGGACATCTGTAATTTATACAAGAATCTCTCATAGAACGAGAACTAGCACAGTACAGCATCGAGGTGGCTGCACTGCGTGAAAGCAAATTTATTCCCGACCCCAGAAATTAAAGACGGAGACCGATCAATTGGAGCTGAAATGACGATTAAAAAAAACACTGCTTCTTTGATTTTGTATGGTGTTGTATAATACTTTTATGCATATTGTATATTTTGTGAGTTTTACACATCTGCTTTGTTTTGTATTTGTAAAGGGCTTTGTAAAATTATGCACAAGATAAACCAAAATGTCCACTTTTTTGAGGGGAGGTGTTACATACACACTGTTTGTAATGCGAGTGGGGATGCGGCATCGGGCTTGTTATTGGAATGATGTAATGGTATTGTGAGTGGGATGATATAATTATCTAATGAACGTGGTGTGTTTTGAGTCACGTGATGGCATGTTCCAATCGGTAGTTAAGCCAAGCCCGCGGTCTGTGACGAAGTTCTCATTTTTATTTTTGGTGCAACGTTGTTGTTGCCGTTCGAAGGAGTACAGACTCCACCGGTTTTGTTTGTTGCAGGTTATTTTTTCTATTACAGCCCAGTGTCGTAGAGTGAAGGCATTACCGGAACTATCCGAGTTCAAAGACTTGGATAAAGTTAATGACATTCAGCTTCTTTTGAATGATGTGCTTTTGTGAATCTCCGTTCGGGGATTTTTGCAGGCACATTTGAGTTAAAACCCTGCAAATTGGGGATGTTTTGTGCAGCGACAACCCTGCAATCACAGTGTCAGTTCATTTATTTTCCCGTTATTTCTCCGAACAAGGCTTCTCTCTGCTGTGTGAACGAAAGAATCGCCATTACTTTGAAGAAATCTTTGCCGGGAAGTCTTTCATTAATTACTGAATAAATCACTTGGATTTTCGTGTGTAAAAGTTTAAGTCTGTGCTTGGATGAGAACTCGATAAGAACAGTTTATATTTTTGACTATTTGTTATATATGACCGACTGCTAATTGCTCGTAAAGTTACTCGTTTGTCTACCTTTCTAAGTTTTGAGCAGAGGTTAGTAAATCTCAGGATTTGCTTATAAACCCTGTCATTTTTTTCATATTGATTGTTGCTGCATTCATAACAGTATATTTACTTTAGATATAATCTCTTAAGGACCTTGAAATTCAGCTTCTAAAGGATTCGTTTGCACAGTGAGAAGAACCGACACCTTATCTCCCGGCTTAAATGAACTCATTCTAGCCTCTTATTCATACCATGTTTACATTGTTTCCAGTGCAGATTTTAAATTATCACTTGCTAAACTGCCAGGTTTTTTTTTGCAATCTTTCCTTAAATTTTAAGAAATAATCCAACTGATTACTATGTTATTCTTTGATAACTCACTGTTTCTTTTTAATAATGCCAAACGTCCTCGGACTCTGTGCACAAACGCAAGTTCATAGGAACTAAACCTTAGCGACCCTGCACTGATATTCTTACTGCAAACAAAAACCAATGAAGTCCCTCATCCCAATCTTTCTCATTCTCTAAACACAAAATCATGGTATTGAGGGTAGGATGGAACCTTTCTAAGGCCCTTTGTATTTCTGGATGCTACGCAGACGATGCTTGGCTCCCACTTTATAAATTACCTGCTGGAATCATCCAGACATAAAGTTACTTCCTGATCAGACTGGAGTTCTTTAGACAAACTAAGTAAGTTATAGTATTTTATCAGAGCTTTCGCGACAGATTTAGCTTTTATATTCGGGAGAGGGATTGAGTCTGGAAACCTGGATGCTGTACACTTGATGGTCAGCAAATACTGATGGCCAGCGTTCGTTTTCGGCAATGGGCCAACACAAGCTACAATATATTCTGATAATAGTTCTGCAAACGCAGGAAAATGTTGCAATAAGGGAACATGGGTGACTTTATTAGGGTGACAAGTGTGCCAAATTCGGCAAAATGTCGCTAGGTAACGATGTGTTACACGCAGCGCTAAAATTACGACACGGAGTCGGTAACTGCAGTCGAAGGAAAAAACTTTTTTCGAAATCTTCAACCTCAGTTTTATGCCTCCCTCAACCTGCCCCCCATGGCGCAGAAGCTCCAAAGCTCTGTGCTCGCAAACCCCCGTAGGCTATCTAATTGTGAGTCGGTTCGGATGTGCCAGGAAATGGGTCGCCACATAACCACCCCTCCCCCCAGAACCGGCGATACACCCCCCAATGTCCACAGTCTGGGCCAGAACTTGCTTGGGAGGTCGGCCTCTGCGCCGAGGTGCCGGATACTCGGCCGGTTGCGCCAGGTCCACATGGGCCGGTTTGAGGCGGTCCACCGTGAAAACCTCCTCTTTCCCCCCAACGACCAGCACGAACGTGTTCCCGTTGTTCCGGAGCACCATAAACGGCCCCTCGCATGGCCGCTGCTGCGGTGGCCGATGCCCGCCCCTTCGTACAAACACAAACTTACAGTTCTGTAGGTCTTTGGGTACGCAGGTCGGGTGCCGCCCGTGCTGTGAAGTGGGTATGGGGGCCAGGTTACCGAGCGTCTCGCGTAGTCTGCCCAGGACTGCTGCGGGATCTTCCTCTTGCACCCGTGGGGCAGGTAGGAACTCCCCGGGGACGACCAGGGGCGCGCCGTATACCAACTCGGCCGACGAGGCGTGCAGGTCGTCCTTGGGCGCTGTGCGGATGCCGAGTAGGACCCAGGGAAGCTCGTCCGCCCAGTTGGCTCCTCGCAGGCGGGCCATGAGGGCCGCCTTCAGGTGACGGTGGAAACGCTCCACTAGCCCGTTCGACTGTGGGTGGTAGGCAGTGGTGTGGTGCAGCTGAGTCCCCAAAAGGCTGGCCATAGCTGACCACAGGCTGGAGGTGAACTGGGCGCCTCTTTCGGTGGTAATGTGGGCTGGTACACCAAAGCGAAATATCCAGGTGGCGATCAGGGCTCGGGCGCAAGATTCGGAGGTGGTGGCGGTGAGCGGGACCGCCTCTGGCCAACTTGTGAACCGGTCCACAATAGTCCGGAGGTGCCGCGCTCCGCGCGACACTGGCAAGGGGCCCACAATATCCACATGAATGTGGTCGAAACGCCGGTGGGCGGGATGGAACTGCTGCGGTGGGGCTTTGGTGTGCCGCTGCACCTTGGCCGTCTGGCAGTGCATGCACGTTTTGGCCCATTCACTGAACTGTTTGCGGAGTCCGTGCCAAACGAACCTGCTGGAAACCATCCGGACAGTTGTCCGGATGGAGGGATGCGCCAAGTTATGAATAGAGTCGAAAAAGCGGCGCCTCCAGGCTGTCGGGACGACGGGAGAGTAGGGTCCTCTCACCCGGGCCCACAGGGAGGTCCTGGAGGTGCAACCCGGAGACTGCGGTTCTGTAACTCGGAATCTCCTCATCTGTCTGCTGCGCCTCTGCCAGTGCCTCAAAGTCTACCCCTTGGGAAAGGGCATGAACGGTAGGGCGAGGGAGCGCATCCGCCACGACATTGTCCTTACCCGAGACGTGCCGGACATCCGTCGTGTATTCAGAGATGTAGGACAGGTGGCGTTGCTGGCGGGACGACCAGGGGTCGGACGCTTTCGTAAACGCAAAGGTAAGCGGTTTGTGGTCCGTGAACGCGGTGAAGGGCCGACCTTCTAGGAAGTACCTGAAATGCCGGATTGCCAGGTAGAGCGCCAACAGTTCTCGGTCGAAAGCACTGTATTTGAGCTCGGGTGGTCGCAGTTGTTTGCTGAAAAACGCCAGGGGTTGCCAGCGACCTGCGATGAGTTGCTCCAGCACCCCACCGACTGCCGTGTTTGATGCGTCCAATCTGAGGGCGGTAGGGGCGTCCGTTCTGGGATGTACTAGCATTGCGGCGTTCGCCAAAGCTTCCTTCGTTTGAACGAAAGCGGCGGCGGACTCCTCGTCCCAGGTAATGTCCTTGCTCGGACCCGACATCAGGGCGAACAGGGGGCGCATGATCCGGGCAGCTGAAGGGAGGAAGCGGCGGTAGAAATTGACCATACCTACGAATTCCTGAAGGCCTTTGATCGTGGTGGGTCGGGGTAAGAGGCGGACCGCATCTATCTTAGCGGGCAGAGGGGTTGCCCCGTCTTTAGTAATCCTGTGGCCCAGGAAGTCAATGGTATCGAGCCCGAACTGGCATTTGGCGGGGTTGATTGTAAGACCGTACTCACTCTGTCGGGCGCAGAGTTGACGGAGGTGGGACAGATGCTCCTGATGACTGCTGCTGGCTATGAGGATGTCATCCAAATAGATGAACGCGAAGTACAGGTCCCGTCCCACCGCGTCCATTAACCGCTGGAACGTCTGTGCGGCATTCTTCAGGCCGAACGGCATGCGGAGGAACTCGAAAAGGCCAAACGGGGTGATGAGAGCCGTTTTGGGGATGTCGTCAGGATGCATCGGGATTTGATGGTGCCCTCGGACGAGGTCTACCTTGGAGAAGATCCGTGCGCCGTGCAGGATTGCTGCAAAGTCCTGAATGTGCGGCACAGGGTAGCGGTCCGGTGAGGTAGCCTCGTTCAGCCTGCGGTAGTCGCCGCACGGTCTCCAGCCCCCCGTCGCTTTGGGCACCATGTGCAGGGGGGAGGCCCATGGGCTGTCGGACCGCCAGATGATCCCCAATTCCTCCATCCTCTGGAACTCCTCCTTCGCCAGTCGGAGCTTGTCCGGGAGAAGCCGCCGAGCGCGGGCGTGGAGGGGTGGTCCCTGGGTCGGGATGTGGTGCTGTACGCCGTGCCTGGGCATGGCCGCTTTGAACTGCGGTGCCAGAACCGATGGGAAATCCGCCAGGACCCTGGTGAAGTCGTTGTCGGACAGCGTGATGGAGCCGAGGTGAGGGGCTGGCAAATGGGCTGCACCCAGGGAGAACGTCTGAAAGGTCTCGGCGTGGACCAGTCTCTTCCTCGGCAGGTCCACCAGCAGGCTGTGAGCCCGCAAAAAATCCGCACCCAGAAGCGGTTGGGCTACGCCGGCCAGTGTGAAGTCCCACGTGAACTGGCTGGAGCCGAACTGTAGCGGCACCTGACGGGTGCCATAGGTCCTTACTGTGCTGCCATTCACGGCCCTCAGGGGGGTACCCGGTGCCCTGCTGCGGGTGTCGTAACTCGTCGGAGGTAAAACGCTGATCTCAGTCCCAGTATCGGCCAAAAACCGGCGTCCCGACCTTCTATTCCACACATACAGGAGGCTATCCCGATGGCCAGACGCCGTAGCCATCAGCGGCGGCTGGCCCTGGCGTTTCCCGGGAACTTGCAGGGCGGGCGACAACGGCGGGCTTCTGCGCCCCACCGCTGGTGGTAGAAGCACCAGTGTTCATTGGGCCGGTGGTTGGCGGGCTCTGCGGCCGGGCCTGGACTGTTTGCCGCCGGACGCGTGGCTGGGAGATCTGTGCGATGGACGCCCCGCTCACCTTTTTGGCGTTCCACAGCAAGTCCGCCCGGGCTGCCACCTTCCGGTGGTCACTGAAATCCGCGACGGACAGCAGCAGGCGTATGTCCTCGGGCAGCTGCTCCAGGAATGCCCGCTCAAACATGAGGCCTGTGTGTCCGTCGGCCAGAGACAACATCTCATTCATTAAAGCCGAGGGAGGTCTGTAGCCCAAGCCATCCAGGTGCAGTAAACGGGTAGCCCGCTCGCGCCATGAGAGTCCGAAAGTCCTGAGGAGCAGGGCTTTGAATTCCGTGTACTTGCCGTCTGCCGGGTCAACTGTACGAACTCCGCGACCGGGGCCGCTGTGTCCTGGTCGAGGGAGCTCACCACGTAGTAATAGCGGGTGCCTTCTGAGGTGATCTGGCGAACGTGGAATTGGGCTTCGGTTTGCTGGAACCATAGGTTCGGGCGCTGTGTCCAGAAACCCGGCAGTTTCAACGAAACCGCATGAACAGAGGCGGCGTCGGTCATATCAGGTCCAAAAATCGTTTGGACTGTCGGGGTCACCAATTGTAGCGATGTGCTACACGCAGCGCTAAAATTACGACACGGAGTCGGTAACTGCAGTCGAAGGAAAAGAACTTTATTCGAAATCTTCAGCCTCACTTTTAAGCCTCTCTCAACCTGCCCCCCATGGCGCAGAGGCTCCAAAGCTCTGTGCTCGCAAACCCCCGTAGGCTATCTAATTGTGAGTCGGTTCGGATGTGCCAGGAAATGGGTCGCCACAGCTACATCTTTTCTCTATACCAGGTCAGTAGAAGTGGTTACAAGACAAACACGAGGAAATCTGCAGATGCTGGAAATTCAAGCAACACACACAAAATGCTGGTGGAACGCAGCAGGACAGGCAACATCAATCGGGAGAAGAGTGTCGATGTTTCGGGCCGACAGCTTTCAGCAGGACTAACCGAAAGGAAAGATAGAAAGAGATTCAGCAGAAGGGCGAGGGGAAAAGATAGAGCCAGAAACGTGATTGGCAAAAGGGATACGGAGCTAGAGAAGGGAAAGTATCTTGAGACTGGAGGCCTAGGGAGAAAGAAAGGGGGAGTGATGCACCGGGGGGAGATGGAGAACAGGCAGAGTGATGGGCAGAGAGAGAAAGAAAAAAAGTCAGGGGGAAAAATAAACTGAATACATCAAGGATAGGGTAAGAAGGGGAGGAAGGGCATTAACAGGTTAGAGAAGTCAATCTTCATGCCATCAATGTTTATAAACCTTGATTGCAGTCTTCTTCACACCACGTTAGCCATCCAAGGGCGTATTATGAGCTAAAATTATAATCTCATCTCTATAGACTTTAGGAACTACGACCCGGTCAGAAAATGCATATTTCTCACTTGCCGGAATCTCAGGTGGTTTCCACTTCCTCATTAACGCTCCACTATTGAAATGAAGCTCTACAGGTACTTTCTCAATTTCATTAGCTGGAACAGCGTACTCTCTCAAAGTAGCGATTTCAGGATCTCTAGTCTGCACCGCGCTAATTTGCCTCCCAGGTAGAGGCAGGTCAATATGGGCAGACTTACTACTAGGATCTTGGTCAAATTAGGAGGGTGGGAAATTTCCTGACAAATCCTGAACGCGCGGGCAGTGGAGGGGGAGCTCGGAGTGCTCGAGGTCGACAGACGACTGGAGGTCGGAGTATCGGAGCATCAGCAGTTGTAAGTCGGCCGAGACCGTCGGACCGAACTGGCCAGTACCTGAGGAGGTAGGTAAAACTGCGCAAGCGCAGGCGACGTCAGAGGCGAGCGCGGAGTTTAAAAAGAGGCTCACTTTTAGGAGCTGGCGGCGTCGGTGCGGGCAGTGGAGGGGAGCAGGGAGTGCTCGAGGTTGATAGACGACTGGAGATCGGAGGATCGGAGGATCAGCCGTTGTAGGTAGGCCGAGACCGTCGAACCTGCCTGGACAGTACCTGAGGAGGAAGGTAAATCTGCGCAGGCAGTTATAGGGGATTCTATTGTCGGGGGGGGGTGGGGGCAGATAGTAGACTTTCTGGGGAAGATCGGGAGTCTCGGATGGTATGTTGCCTCTCTGGTGCCGGGGTCCGGGACATCGCAGATCGAGTGCAGGTTATTCGAGAGAGGGAAAGCAAGAACCCAGATGTTGTGGTAAATGTAGGGACCAACGACGTGGGTAGGATGAGTGACGGGGCCCTGCGTAGTGTGTTCAGAGAGTTAGGTGCGAAGCTGAAGGGCAGGACCTCCCGGGTAACAATCTCAGGATTGCTACCTGTGCTACTTGCGAGTGAGGCAAAGAGAAGAAGGATTATACAGATTAATACGTGGCTGAGAGGATGGTGCAGGAGGCAGGGCTTCAGGTTTTTAGACAATTCGGCTTTGTTCCAGGAAATCTGGGTTCTGTTCCGACGGGACGTTTTTCACCTGAACAGGAGCGGTACTGATTTAAATTAAATTTGCAGGAGGCACGGATCCAGAATGTGAGAGAGGATAGCTAGATGAAGAATAAAGGACAAGTGGGTACTACACTGTTCCGGAATATTAAGTGTGTAGTAGAGAAAGGTAAGACGAAACAAGTGATAAGGAGGACATATGTACAGAGGGATGCTCTGATGCACTAGGAGTTAAATGTGCAGAAGAATAAGTAAATTACGAAAAGACAACAAAATTTAAGGTACGTATAGCCCGATGGGAGTTCGGGGAGTGCGGTTAAGCACAACAGGCAGCGATTTAAACAGAGAGAGGAGAAATGGGCTAAAAATTCTATATCCGAATTCACGAAGTATCAGAAATAAGGCGGATGAGCTTAAATCTCAGGTGCGAATGGGTAACTTTGATGTTGTTGGGATAATGGAGACATGCCTGCAGGGAGATCAGACCTTGGAAATGAATGTACGAGCGTATAAGTGCTATCGTAGGGACAGAAATGTGGGCAGAGATGTTTCGGTGGCCCTGTTGCTGAAGAATGAGATTCAGTCCTTTGCAAGAGGGGACATAGGATCAGGAGGAGTAGAGTTTGTGTGGATAGAACTGAGGAACAGTAAGGGCAAAGAGACCCTAATGGGTCTTGTCTACAGGCCCCCAAACAGCAGGTTGGATATGGGGTGCAAGTTGAATAGGGAGTTAACATTGACACGTACAAAAGTAATGTCGCAGTAGTTATGGGGGATTTCAACATGCAGGTGAACTCGTAGAATCAGGTCGGAGCTGGAGCCCAGGATAGGGAGTTTGTAGAGTGCCTACGGGATGCATTTTTGGAACAGCTTGTACGAGAGGCGACCAGGGTCAAGGCTATTCCGGATGTAGTGTTGTGTAATGAACAGGATTTGATAAACGATCTTGAAGTAAAGGAGCCATTAGGAGGTAGTGACCATAATATGATAAGTATTTATCTGCAATTTGAGCAGGAAGAGGGCAGATCGGAGGAGTCAGTGTTGCAGTTGAACAAAGGAGACTATGAAGCAATGAGGGAGGAATTGGCCAAAGTTCAATGGACGGATATACTAGCAGAAAAGACAGTGGAGCAGCAATCGCAGGTATTATTGGGAATAATGCACAAAGTGCAAAATCAGTACATCCCCTGGACAGGAAGGATTCAAAGGGGAGAATGGGGCCACAGTGGTTGACAAAGGAAGTCAGAGATTGCATAGCATTAAGGAAAAAAAAAGTCTGACAGAGCTAAGATGAGTGGTAAGACAGATGATTGGGAATTTTTTAAGGTACAACAGAACTTAACTACAAAGGCAATACGGGGGAAAAAAATGAGGTACGAACGCAAGCTAGCCAGGAATATAAAGGAGGATAGCAAAAGCTTTTTTTAGTTATGTGAAGGGAAAGCAGATAGTTAAGAACAATGTTGGGCCCTTGAAGAATGAATTGGGTGAAATTGTTAAGGGAAGCAGTGAAATGGCAGAAGAATGTATTAATTACTTTAGATCTGTCTTCACTAGGGAAGACACAAGCAATCTCCCGGATGTATGAATGGGCCAAGGACATAGGGTAACAGAAGAAATGAAACAGATTGACATTAGGGAGAAAACGGTGATGAATAGACTGTTGGGACTGAAGGCTAACAAATCCCCAGGTCCAGATGGTCTGCATTCTAGGGTACTAATGGAGGTGGCTCTGGGAATTGCGGATGCATTGGCAATCATTTTTCCAATGTCCCTTAGATAAAGGATCATTTCCTGAGGATTGGAGAATGACTAATGTCATCCCAATTTTTAAGAAAGGAGGAAGGGAGAAAACAGAGAACTATCGACCTGTCAGCCTAACATCAGTAATGGGGAAGATACTAGAGTCCATTATTAAAGATGAGATAGTGGCATATCTATATAGCAGTGACAGGATTCGGTCGAGCCAGCATGGCTTTACCAAGGGTAAATCATGCCTGACTACTCTATTGGAGCTTTTGAAGAATGTATCCAGGAAGTTAGACAAGGGAGTTCCAGTGGATGTATTGTAACTCAATTTTCAGAAGGCATTTGATAAGTTCCCATATAGGAGATTAGTGGGTAAAATCGGAGCTCATGTTGACATTGATAGAAAACTGGATGGCAGATAGAAAGCAAAGGGTAGCGGTGAGTGGGTGTTTCTCGGAATGGCAGGTGGTGACTAGTGGGGTGCCACAGGGCTCGGTATTGAGACCACAGCTGTTTACGATTTACATCAACGATTTAGATTTAGATTAGAGAATAAAATCAGCACGTTTACTGATGATACTTAGCTGGGTGGCAGTGTGACTTGTGATCAGGATGTTAGGAGAATTCAGGGTGACTTGGATAGGCTGGGTGAGTGAGCAGAAACTTGGCAGATGACGTTTAATGTGAATAAGTCTGAGGTAATCCTCTTTGGGAGTAAGAACAGGAAGACAGATGGTCTGAACGGTGTAGAGTTAGGTAAGTGAGAAATACAAAGTGATATAATAATCATTGTTGAATGAGCAAGTGCATCTGGCAGTGAAAAAGGGCTACTGGAATGTTGGCTTTATAACAAAGGGAATTTAGTACAAGAGCAAGGAAATCCTGTTTCATTTGCACAGGGCCCTGGTGAAACCACACCAGGAGTATAGTGTACAGTTTTGGTCTCCAGGCTTAAGGAAGGACTTCCTAGCTGTAGAGGAAGTGCAGCCTAGATTCACGAGGTTAATTCCTGGGATGTCCGCTATGCCTTACGCAGAGCGATTAGAGAGACTGGGCTTGAACACGCTGTAATTAAGGAGATTGAGCAGGGAACTGATTGCAAGATATAAGATTATTAAAGAGGTTGGACAAGATAGAGGCAGGAAATTTGTTCCAAATGCTGGAAGTGTCCAGTACCAGAGGGCATGGTTTAAGATGAAGCGGTTGGTCATTTAGGACAGAGTTAAGGGAAAACCTCTTCTCCCAGAGAGATGTGGCGGTGTGGAATGCACTGCCTCAGAAGGCAGTGGAGGCCAATTCTCTGGATACTTTCAAGAAGGAGCTAGATAGTTATTTTATGGATAGTGGAATCAAGAGATATGGGAACAAGGCAGGAAACGGGTATTGATAGTAGATGATCAGCCATGATCTCAGAATTGCGGTACAGACTCGAAGAGCCGAATGGTCTACATTTGCACCTTTGTCTATTGTCTATTTTCTTTTTTGAGCTGTCATGGGGAACGAACGAATGCTGCACAGAGCCAATGGACTTTGCAGACTGGTTGGTCATAGCTCGGGTTACAGCACAGGAGAGGTACATATCAGAATTAATCTTTGGATGATCAGTGATTAGCGTTGATGTCAGATGCACTGTAGGAATAACTTTCCCACCTGCTAGGCCATTCCCTACCAATAAAGAAACATCACCCACCGGTAAACTGGGTCGTTTTCCGAATTTAACAGGTCCTGAAACTAACACTGGCTGTAAAACTACTCTGTGCATAGGTACAGAAGTAAGGTTACAGTCAATACCTCGTTTATTCTGTACTTCACCAGTTACAGTCTCCTCACTAAACAGTAGAACACTCTCTAACATAAGTGACTGAAAGGCCTCAGTGTCCTGAATAATTTTTACTGGTACTTTCAGTGAACCCTTCCTTCCTTCATCTGACTTGAAAGGGTTGAATACCTTTCTAAATCGGTCAGATCTTGTCAGAGCGTCCACTGCATTTCCAGAACCCTGCGGGTTGATGCCTTTGTCAAAGCGTTGCAAACAGAGATGTGGAACTGCCTCATTATCTCTCTTCTTGGAACGGAAACAGTTAGCTATAAAATGACCAGAATTCCTACAATACTGACAAATAGGATCAAAATGTGTTTCCTTTAATGGCTTGATTTATCCTTACTTTTATCAATAGCTTCTGATTTAATTTCTGGTTGAACCCCGAATATCTATATCACTCTTTTTGAAAGTTTTATTCGGAGTAAAATCGCTCTTGTGGGTTAAAGCCTACTCGCCTGCTAATTTAGCAGATTCTCCGAATATGGCAGGGTCCTTTTCATCCAAATATAGTTTCAGTGACGCAAATCAAGCCCAACTCTTAAAAAAAAAATCATAATCATTTTCCACATTTTCGAATGTGCACCATCTCTGTAAACACACAGATTTGTTATAGGCAAACTGCACATAAGTCTGTTTCACAGATTTCTTCAGATTTCTAAATCTTTGTCTGTAATCTTCCAGAACCAATTCATAAGCGTTAAGTGTAGCCTGCCTCACAGTATTGTAATTAGCTGCCTGTTCACTGATTAAGGTCTTATAAACATGTTGCATTTTACCTTCAAAGACACTTAGTAAAAGGACAAACCAGCCCTCTTTCGGCTATTCTGAACAGAGCAACTTTTTCAAAATTCTGCAAGCGTTTATCCATTTCCGACTTTTTAAATGGAGGAAACAAATTAACTTCCTGGCAAGCATTAAACAGTTTCCGAGAACACAGGGTTCAATCTCGGACCTCACCTGCTGCATTTCTCACTCATACTGCCTTTGCTTCACGACTTCTTCCCTCAGTTTATCTGCTTCCCTGGCGCAAAGTGCCACTGTCTTTCTTTATCCTCTAACCTCATTTGTTCTTGTCGTAACTGGATCTCTTAATTACTCACGGGTAACTTCTCAAACACCTTCTATCAAAGTCCCCCTTAGTAAAATTTCCAGCAGCTCGCCCATAGGAGTTGGCAATGCCAGAGATTCCCAAATATCCAATGCTGCTGGTATTGACTCACAAACCAATCAAACAAAAGGAATCGGGTATTACCCCCTTCACAATCAGATCTCTAACGAAACACTCAATAAGCTCTCAATTTGTTAAAAATTTGGATGAGCCGCCAATTTTTATTAGCCAACCAGCAGCGATAGATATGAAATTAAGACTTTTTTTCTTATAAAACAAAGAACTATATTTATTAAGCTCTACGGAAAAACATCGAAAAGTAAACAAACGACTAAGTTAAACCGAAGTTTACAGTGTTATGCGTCTATAGATATCAAGGAATCGAACTTAGAAATAATTCTTAACAGAGCTGAATTAAGCACACTCTTTAAGTGGTGGTTAAACAAAAAATCCAAGTGTTTTCTGAAATACTCTAGAGGAGAGGTTTTCTGAACCAGCTCTGTATCGATGTTTAAAGAAACTCAAAACTGTTGACACTGATCACAGCCTCAAGCACTACGTCCACACTGGACCGGAAAAATCCGTAACGGAAGCTGTGTCTCTGCGTTTTGTCCCTCCGTCCACACTGAAGCAGTGTTTTCCTCCCCCGAAAACGGAACTGTGCGAAAACGATCTCCAGAGTATTTAAAACTGAAACCGCCGATCAGCATTTTTAGTGTGTAAATTCTGATTCGCTGTGCTTTCACAGACCGCACTGAAGGCATCTACCATCGCACAATAGCTGATGGAAAGCTAGTCAACATTGTTCGAACATTATATTTCGAACAGCCTTCATCCACGATGTGATGTTTCCAGATGATGCACATTGACTCCGAACAATGGGGACTCACAACAACAAATTAACTGCTGTGCTCATTGCTGCAAAGAGCTAGAGTTAACCATCTGTCGCACGAAAACAAAGATTTTGGTCCAGATTGCAGAACCTCCTCCAATCATCACCACTGACATTTGATGACTTGATATAATCGACTCCATCATCTATCTTTGGTCGAGCATCAACAGTTCCCTTTCTGACGAAGCAGTGGTGAACAGCAGGATTGCCAAAGCTGCAGCTCTCACGGCCAGTGTGAGCCAGCGAGTGTGTAACAGCAGACCGTTGACAAACGCGACCAAGCTGAGTGTGCACCAGGTCTGCGTGCTCAACACATTCCTGTACAACAGAAAATATTGGAATGTATACGTTCGCCAAGAGAAGAGTCTAAACTGGTTCGAACAACATTGAATCTGGTGTATCGTGAACACCACCTGTCAGGAGAAAATCATCAAAACCGAGGTTATGCAGCGGGCTAACACGTCCAGCGTTCACAGCCAATCACAGAGACCTCTGGTGGTTCGCCCATATCAAACTGATCGACCAAGTACGCATTCTGTAGGAGATGCTACATGGCCAGCTGAGTGAGGGTAATCGCCTACGGCAAAAGCAATGCCTCCGGTACAGCGTTGTCTGCAAGCGTGACCTGACCACACAGCCATCTACCTGAGCATGTTTGAGAAAACAGTAGATGGTCGGGCAGCATTCAGGGCCTCAGACAACGTGATGAAATAGCAAGAAAAGACATGACAAGGCAGCCAGAAATCCATCACCCAGAGTACCTGCAGCCGCACGAAACAGACTGTAACACCGGAGTGTGGTTCTGCACTGACTGTACAAAGCGCAAATAACCCCACCTCCTGAACTCCAGGACTCCTCGGAAAAAAATGTTACTCCTTCATCACTCCAGACAAATGGATGCCGAAAAACAAGTGAAATCAAAAATCAAAATAAACTCACGCTTCCTTTCAGGAATATATAAATGCAGCTGAACGAGAGAGCTTTACTCTGGGGCCAAGATGTAACGCTCTCACGAAGAGCAAACACTCATTAAAAAGAGCCTGCAACTCATTATACTAATAATAATGGCTCCGTCTCTCTACGAAGACAATGGATGCACGGGTTTAGGACTCTCCGCGGGGCGCAGACCTGGGCGATGGATATGGAAATCTTAGGCTACCCAAACTTCAAGATCCCCCTCTCGGCCTCGCAAATATGGTTCGAAGAAATGCAAAACAGTATATTCAGCATCAGCCTGGCTCCAGCAGCTGCCAGGAGGTGACGTGATAAGTCGTCCAACCTCCTTAGGTGCTCCACTCCGAATTTGTGTAGGGTTTACTCCTTAGGAGAAGCTTACTCGCCAAAAGAAAAATAACTCTATATATAAATGAGCTCTGCATCTCTACCCTGTAATAGCATGAAAGAAGCCCGAGATTTATGGAATAGTTCTCAATTCAGCCGAGGCTACACAGCTTCCAAGTCGACAGCTCCTATGCTAAACAAGGGAGGCAGACCTGCGATGCCGGACGCTCTCAATGTCCCACATAGACTTCCGAAGACAAATAAAATATCCGTGAGAATTTTAACGATTGTACGACACCTCCCTCGATCCATCCTGGTCGTGGTGAACAACATCCTCTGCAGCACGATGAGCTCCTCCGTAAGCAAACAGGCTCTCCCAATGTACCGGCGGTCACCTCTGATATCACATTGTCTCCATCTCCACAATCCGCGCTTTGGACGTCCACTTCGATATCTCCGTCGGTTCCGCCGACAGTGGCAGTGTGGCTACTCCAATTCAACGAGCAGCTGACTGATGAAATAGATCTGCAGTACACGATGAACTTGAAGTAGAATTGTCTTTTGATCCTAAACCATAAATATTTCAAACACAAAGGAAGCAGGTTTGGTCGGCGGCTAAGAAACCCCTACTTTGGTAGTCTGCCATCTTTCGGGGTTATATGGAGGAGGCTAAATCCGGTGAAGTTAGAACGATGCAAGGGTAAAGAAGGCAACATCAGCTTGCAGGAGTTCAATGTTCTTGGGTAGTTACAAAATGAATGCTTTCCGGGAATATTTATTTATAAATGATATGCAGGATAGGGAAGTCCGTGTGGAGCAAAATGTCGCAGATAATTTTAAAATAAATTAAATATCCTACTGGTGTGGTTTAATAATATTAAGGAGGATAAGATCCTCGGGGACACACAGAAACAAATTTCAGGAGAAATAACATGAGGTTGTTAGGACCCAGGCCATCATCGCACTGAACATATACACATGGACACAACAAGCTAACAAGCCAGTTCGGCCAGCTACTCAACAACAACAAAGACAAATGTTTTTGGTAAAACTAAACTGCATTCTAGCCTCATAAACAGATGTTTATTTATTTTCGTTTTGATTTGCCATTGAATTCATCAGCCTGGAAGTTATGTTTCAGCTTTCTGAAACCCCACATAGCTTGCATTAGTAGTTTTGCGCTGAAATTAATTGCTTTGAGAAGAACTTCATGGGGCAAAGCGACAGTTCCTGCGCCCTACCTCTGCTCTATGAAGAGTTCATCTTCTCTTCAATAATATGAGGAGATCGAAAACAATTAAGACGGTGGGTGGGAGACGGAATTCTACGTGTACCAGAAACACAAACTATTAACAGCAGTACATTTATCAGAAGCCAATGCCTAATCATGTCTGTGTTTATACCTTTGCTCCTTCAGGCACTCCTTCCAGTAAACATTTATTACGGCACATACTGAGTGAAGGACTCAATTAGAGTAACGTAACAATTGCTATTTCTTTCGTTATAAAACCCTCAGTTTTATGGAAATGCGGCTTGTTAGCCGGACGCCGACAGCCACTGCCACGTGTCAAGAAAACAAACAATAGGGAGTATCCTGCTTCTAAGGTGTACAGACTTTGCTGCCATAAAGTACGTGGGCTTGGGATGTCTCGCCCAACCAAACACCAGTTTGTGTGAATGCATTGTCAATTACTGCCCCCGGCAATCACCCGTCGGTTAGAAATAGCAAATCATACACTGCGCACAATTATGTACTCAAGATGCTAACTTAAGCAAACAATTATTAAAAGAAAGAAAGAATCTTCATTATTCTATTAATGAAGTCACTATGTACAGAGGAGTGGAAATGTTCCAAATGCCTTTTTGTTAGAAGTACATGCTGAAACTACTCCAATTCAACGCTTCCTTTTAAAAGTTCCCCTCTCGGGCTTCATTGGACTTCACTTACCCGCCGTAACGAATTCAACGGCCCATTCTCTCGAGCTGCTTTTCTTTCCATCTGTTGCCGAAATGACCTCGAAACACCTCAGCGTTCGGCACAAAACTGTTCCACCATCGTTCACCAGGAATTTCTACTCTCCTGATTTGTGCCACACATTACCAGGCACACCTTATTATTAACGGTAACCGAGACTCTGCCGGGAGAGTATATAGTTCTACAGAAAGCCTATTAAATGAAACACCCTACAACAATTGTAGTAAACAATTCGCTGGTCGTTACACTATCCCTACACCAAAAAGCAGTCATGCCCTCATAGATTTGAATTTCATCAGCCCCTTTTTGTTGGCACATTTTTCAAATGATTTTATTTATCACCAATGCAATCCCATGTAACAATGGTAGTGACATGTCCCACCAGGTGGATAGGCGCAAGAGTCCTTTAAACCGTGGCTGCATAGGTCATCCTAAATGAGGTTTTCCTAACTCTTTGAGACATCCTTATCGCATCATCTCCTTCTTGTGTTTCATGCATCCTTGGGGTTTTTCCTGAATATGTGGGGAAGCCACCACAGTCCTTTACCCGTGTTTTTACGGAAACTCAGGTGTTTCTGCCACTGAACTGAGCTCAGGTTCATTCCCAGTTTCTTTGCAGCCCAGTCTTCCGTCATTGTCCCGCTACCCAACTGCCTGAAGACTGCTACTTCCCCCCACCACCCGCGTATCACGAGTATCAGCGTGAGGTTTTGAAATCTTTTCGGTAATTATTGTGGCGTTTACATACCGGAGCATATACCTCCCACCCCCCTCCCCCCCCGTTTCCTCCTCCGTACAGCATTTAGTGTTTGAGAACCCACAGGCCTCAAATTTGCTTGTATTTCATTTCTCCCCGACGCAAACTGCGTTATTTTGTGAAAGCTAAGTGATTTACTGCACACGGCAATTAGCCTAGGCAAGTCCTACCGCTCCATGCTATTTAAAAGAAAAATATTTAATAATTCTAACTTCAGCCAATAATCATTAATGGAAATTAAAAAAAAAAGAGTATAAAAGTTTATCCTCAAACAGTCGCATGGGCACGGTGGAGCTGAAATATTCTGCAACACTCAGTTTACAATGCACATACAGCACACGTTCCTATTCACTGCTTTCTGCTTAACCAGAAATCTAAGCGTTGGATCTCACGTTCCCGCTGTGTCCGATTCAATGTCAGTTCTCCCGAGCTCCATTTTCCCCTATCTTCCGCTGAAAAAGTCCTCGGCGCACATCAGCGTTCGTCGCAAAATGTCTCTCCTGGCATTCTAAAGGAGCTTCTCAATGTTCCAGTCTCATAATTGGATGAGGCACATTAATAAGCTTCCCTTGTCGTTAAAGGCAATCCCGACGCAAATTCTACTGAGCAGCCATTATATGACATAGCATACAACCTTCGCATTAACACTGATATTAGGGTGTTAGAGAAAATAGAAGCTCAGTTTCAACAAATTGTTAATTCACCTGTTTTGCTTTCTCGAGATATTAGATAGAAAATAATGATGAGCTGACTTGAATAAACACAATTTACGAGCACGAGACCCAAATTCAATAACTGAAGAACAAAAAGTGATCAATGTTTCCTGAAAAGGACAGAACAAAAGTACATGGAGCGAAATGCCAATCTCTCTTCAGCATGATTAAGCAGTTTATTTACATTTTCATTCTGTTTTCTGCATAATATCTGTTAAATAAGGCGGCATGCATATTATTAATAAACATTTCTGCACTTTGTGACGACATGGTATACTTTTTGAATGCCATTTTTGCTATTAACGTTGGTTGTTCTCAATTTTATTTTTCCAACAAAGGCACGAGGGAGGTGGTGATTAATAACTTCGTGGCCTAAGGTAGACGAGGTCAATTTTAGAAAACCTAGCACATTTATTTTTCAACATTGTCCTCTCCTACATTTACACTCTTAATACAGCGATCGTGGAGTATAGGGATCCCTTATTTGTCGATGTTGTCGTCTTGGACATACAGGACTGGTCCAAAGCAGAGGTCATTAAAGTTTGTGGCCTAATTTTGAAGAAGACCAGTTACTAACTTCGAACTTTCTGCACTTTCTGAAATGCACGAGCATGCAGCTGCAGCTGTATAACTCATATCCTTCTACCTTAGGCCACAATCTTATCAATCACCCCAACTGTGGGCACTAATATATACCCCTAGGGTTCATTCCTACTGTGGACTGTCACTTTAAAATGCCGGGAAAACTGAGACTGACATTTGGACACTTGGATTTCTGCTGACTGCTGAGTTATCTGCTTCTGCGTTGCGATGTTTGAGAGCGGTGGAGTTATTTGATGGTCTTCCGAATGCGATGGTTTCTCTGTAGCTTGCTTTCAATAGACAAGGACACACAGAAAGACACAGCTTAGAGTCAAGATGGAGTCCATCAATGGAAGGCATCAGTCAGTCGGTCGCTGTTGTAAACTTCCTGGAGCCCAAATGGTCTGACTTGACATCGATCCAGAGTATTGATAAATGATTTCACCAGTGATGCAACTAGAAAAAAAGAAGTTTGCAAAAAAAGAAAATAAAGGAGAGGACGTTTTGAAACAGAATAAACCTACTGACAGAGAGAGAACATTGCTTGGGCTCTCTCACCAGGTAGCCCGTGAGGGTGAGTTTGTCTCCTTTCATATACGGAGGTGTGATTTTCACATAGATAATCCAGAGGAGTGGGTTTTCTGGGTAGGGAAAAACCTTTGGGAATACTGCATGTGTGATTACCCTTCTCTTGGTGTGGTTGTTGGCTGATGAAATGCACCCCAGTGTCAAATTACTGTTGAAGCTATTTTGTATGTCATGGAAATGGATAAGTGGCTGTCACGTTGTGTGTGATGGGGGTAATCTTGTGGAATCTACCAGTGTGTTCAGTCTTGCCTGGCTGGTGGTTCCCTTGAAGATGGTCCCCTTTGTGATAAGCTACTTTTCGTGATGATCCATTAGTGGAAGCTGTTTGAGTATCCTGTGGCCACCACGTTGTGATGTCCTGTAGCTGAATTCGGGTGTGTTTTGTTACGTAATCGTGACACATGACAGTGGTACCCTTGTCACGTGACTGAGTTTGAAGCTATACTGGACTGGAGGTAATGGTCTTGTGATGGTGGAGTGAAGTCAATTTCCCGCCAGTAGAGGTCACGTGACAGTATTTTTTTACAGGTTATAAAAGGAAAACATCGTGGCGGGATTTGCCATGTTGACTTCATGCCGCTGCGCGATTTAATGTGATGACGCACTTTAGTTGAAGGATGAAGTTTTTATCTAATGCCTAAAGTTTAAAAGGTCATTGCCAGCTGTTTCTTTACAATACTGCTAGTTGAGAATCAGTGGAGAGTGAAGATCAGAGTTCGGGAGTTAAAGATTGAGGAAAATCGATTTACGACGGTGAAACGGGTTCGACCTTGTTTAATCCTTATTCGGAAGGTTTCGTTGACTGTTCTCGTGTTCATCTCTGCGGGATAGCAGAAGACTGAGGACAGTGTGATAAAGGAATG
This sequence comes from Hypanus sabinus, assembly GCF_030144855.1. NCBI lineage: Eukaryota > Metazoa > Chordata > Chondrichthyes > Myliobatiformes > Dasyatidae > Hypanus > Hypanus sabinus. Next base: position 24,661,059 of record NC_082731.1, read on the forward strand.
GTCAGTGCCTTTGAGCCGTTATGTTTCGTAAATTCTTCGTGGGAAAGAGTTCGACTTCGGAGACTGAAGCAAAGCGACGTGAAAGAGAATTCAAATCGTCTGAAAAAGACTCTCCCTTAAATGGATTGTGAGCATTTTGAACTTTTGGCAATACTATTTAAAGAACTTTTTTTGCAACATCGCTTTAAGTACTGTTTGAGCTGCATCGCTTTAAGAACTGTTCAAGCTGCCACACAGCAGCTGATTTCCGGTTACGTTAGTGTTTGTTTACTTTTGCGTGTTTGTTTTCAGTGTTTAATAAACGTGTTATTTGTTATATAAACCCTTGCCTAACTCATATATTTATTGTGGCCTGAATACTTAACAGTTTTCATTTGGATGAAAGGATATTCGGTGAAGATCACTGTCGGTGACACTTGGCGTGTGGAGTGCAGTAACGACGGAGATAAAACACACTTCTATTGCCATTTTGATGTTACTGTCGTGGAATCTGTGGATTTGCCTTTGGATTACAAACATCTCGCATTAATTAACCTGTGAACAGAACTGAACATTTCTTACATACCATCGGAAGTCTGTAAACCTTGCCACCGGAGCTTGAGTAAGTTTAGGAACTTTATTTGCACCTATATATATATACCTAACACTGCTAACTCTTGATTTACCTGCTGTATGTTACTATATTATGTAGTTACTAATTAGATAGTGTTCTGTTAACAGCAAAACCAGATTCCAGGTACGTTGTATTGTGGCGGATACATTTACAGTATGGCATTTACATGGACAAGCATTCTGAAGTCCAAGATCTGCATGCTCCACGACAGCTGGACCAAGTTCGTAAATGCAGGAGGGAACTATGTTGAAAAATAAATGGTTCCATATTTTCTAAAATTGAAGACTTCTACTCTAGGCTGCGAACTTTTTCAATCACCCTGGTACACATGTCAAATGGAATATTCAATTTGACAAATGGAATCTTCCAAACTTCAGATTGACACGACTTGATTATTTTTAATCCAGTTAACTGAAGCTGTCTGCATTCATTCCGGTTCGCCTATGATTTCGTCACATATCAGTTAATTATTACTGTAATAATTACCTGTTGAAATATTTCTGTAATATTATTGACACGACCCTTCCCGCCTATTTCAATTCGGATCAATTGCAACACGCTGCAGCAAACATAATAAATTTACTGCCTTGTTTTTCGAAGTAAGCTCACTTCGTGTTCCCAAGGTTTCCTTCAGTAGGTGTGTCATATGACCATAAATATAAATGGAAATCCTCATAATTCTGAACTAAAAAAGAAACATGTGAGCGGGACCATTAATTTTATTCAGATAATGGACGAATATGGAGTCCTCCACACTGGGGCTAAGTCTTCGAAAGAAGTTTATTCAACTCATCAGTAGCATTTAAAAAGTTCATATCTGGTTTTGATTTAATTGTTGAATCTCTCTCCAATTTATCCTTGCAGACGTAGAACTGGCAAAATATTAATAGAGCTACATAGCTTTCGTAACGTAACGACAAAATTAGATGTAGAAAGACGGAAATGTAGTAGCAAAAAGTATTAAAGCCAGCGTTTGGACTGTCAGCTTTGGCATTTTGGGAGCAAGAATGTCATGGCCATCAACGTATCAACACATCTGTATGAATAACTACCCACTTCCCCACCCCTCTACATTTGTCTATCTATCTCTCTCTGTCTCGCTCCCTTGCTCTTTATCTCTGTCTTTATAGGTCTACAGCTCTGTCTGCCAGAAACTGTATCCGCCCTAATCACCCTTTCTCGCTCATCGAATCTTTAATTTTCCTCTTTGACTCCGTCTGCCTGGGCCCTTCTGCGCCTGCATTTTATTGTAATCATCCTCATATTATTGTCATTATTATATCTGCATGATAGACCGGTAGGTTTTTATCCTAAAATCGGGATTTACTTCAATATATTGAGACAAAGTTACTTCGAATTTTGTTGTTTATTGCATTTATTTAATATCGGTACTGTGAATTACGTAAACAGTTAGGATGACTTTCACCCAGTCAGCAGCGCGATTATCGTTCTCATTTTTCCTGTTGAAGTGCATCAATTGCCCGTAACTGTTAAATTATCGAAATGAGGGCACAACTCTACGAGACTTCAGCCAATGTTCTTGTGAGACTCGGCAACATAATTAAACCAAGCTCTTAAAATTAACTCTTCAATGATTGATTTTTATTCAATAACATTGCAATGTAGACAAATCGCGGCTTAAGATCCATAGAAATTAAACATGGTGGATGTCTATAAAATGCTTGCTGTGTAACAGCACTCTCATTGACCGGATCCGTATATGATCTAATTCGCTATAATATAAAATATATCGCAAACGTCACAGCGTCGGGTATGAAGGAGTTATATGAGCAAGCCCATACAGAACAAATACACTGATAAATATATAGACAAGGACAAATCATAGGATAATTATTTTGCACTTATGCAATATGGTTGCAGTACTTACATCTGCATACATGCCTGATGCATTCAACGCATCTCTGAACAGCAGATTCGGGAACATACATATTGATTTATTCTGAAGATATTTGGTCTAATGACAGTTCAAGTATCAGCATGCTCAAAAGCAAGTTGTTTTAGAACAAAAACAAAGATGATAATAGACAGCCTTAAATCCACTGGTAGGGCCAGTTAAATGTTACCTCCAGCAATGCACACAAAGGTGTTGGGGGACTGAGCAAGTCAGTTAGCATCTATGGGATAGAGCGGTTACCATAGATGCTGCCCTAACTGCCGAGTTCCTGCTATATTTTGTATTTATTGTTTGGAGTCCAGCATCTGCAGATTATCTTTTGTTAACTACAACCATTCTGGTCACGGGGTAATGACTCTTTGGATTGAATGCTTCACACAGGAACTGGCGGCGATTGAGAAAAGCAACATTACTTAAGCAAATACCGCTGCGTAGGTGCTGGGGCCACAGCTGTATTCACCGCTTTTGGTATTAAAGTGTCCTCGTCGCACCAAAGAACTGCCTTCCTACTGACCGATGTGCCGTGTGGTTCTGTGCAGAATTTATCTGGTTGAATTTCCCAGTAGGGTGAAGACACTGCAATGAATTAATCCGTATTTTGGTGTTCTTATTGCGTGCGGAATCGTGTTGTACAATTTACTCACTGTCGTTCATTACAAAATCTGCTATTGCATTCAGGCGTTCTACTTATTTGCCTTATAAATTCCACAGAGAGGAGTCATTGAAAATACAAGTGCCCATTTCAGTGTCATATTCATTCACCTCACGAATGAGACCGCTCAAACCAGCGGATTAATGAAACTGCACTTTAAAACGAACGGGTTTGATTTCAGTAGCTGCATAATGCACTTGTACATCAGATAAACTGGTAAGTGCTGCCGTCACTGCTTGCGTACTACTGTTCTTCAGAACGTTTTCCGTAGATCTAGAGCGGATATACTCGGCCCAAAGATTCTTTAAACGTAAATTTCGCCATTGAAATGTGGCAGCTGAAATTGGATAATACCGCAGTCTATTAAAGAGCGAGAGACACTGTTAGGCGATTAAGAGATTGCCATTTGAAATAACAGTGTGTTGAAAGCCCATTGTTTTCTATCATAAGCTAACGGTCGGTAATTATTGAAATGCCTTAATGGCAGACAGTAAGTTCAACAAAACTATTGTATAATAATTTACTCACTGGTAAATTGTAATTGAAATACGCCTGGTTTCTGAATTGCATGTGTTAATTTCACGAATCTCGTTACTTTCATTAAAACAATCCCCAAAAAGGCTATTGAGATGGGGGGGGGGGGAGGTACAGGAAATTTCCCACGTCACGAAATATTAATAACCTTGCAATGTCACAGAAGCGAACGTTTGTTTCTGCATAGACATCTATATAAGTGGAGTTCTAACTGTAAGCAATTTCAAAGTAATGCTGCAGAATCTCGATGCATTGATATCTCTAAACATTTTCGTCCCTTCAGAGGGTTACATCAGAGACTGCGCATCGTCGTGCCTTTCACCATCTGGATGCTTTAAACCTGATAGACATATTTGCAAATATCTGGATGATTTCGATCCAGGGAAGTTGTATCCATGTGGTGAGATTCTAGGACCTCAGATTGAATGTAATTGAATGTAATCATTGTAATTGATTTCAGGTGGAGGTTCTCCTGGCGTGGAATTGCAAATTTCTGATTCGGTTATCGTCTCGGGTTCATAGCACCTGCACGATAATTGTGATTCAAGAAGTCTTGTATATTTTTGTTTTGTACTTGTATGGAAATTGAGCATTATTGGCAGAGGGCTGGAGAATGTGTTTGACAATACATAATCGATTGGGAATGCAAACATAATGGTCCAAAAGACCCAATTCCTCTTCCGAGTCTTATGTTCATAATAAATTGTTGATTAGTCTCCGGTGTAAATTTATATGTGGAAACCATCCACATTTTTGAAAGGTATGTATTATACGGATGAATCATTATGCCACCAAATGATCGAATATCTTGCATAAGTTGAGTGCCACATTCAAAACCAGCAGTGTCACACACTTTTAATTTGAAATAATATCGTGGAATAGTAACTTCAACCAACAATTTATCAATAGAAAAAATAGAGGGACACTATTATAAGTTAAATACAATCCATGAAATCACAATCTGAGTCTTTTAACGTTATGCTTTACAATTGCAGACAAATATGTGGCAATTATTGATGCTTATTTTTTCCTCTCTTTTCGTTACAATAGCATCACTTCCAAGTTTTGTTTTATGACTTTCAGGCCACGTATGGCACTGTTAAACAAATGTTTGCGGGCTGCATTTTGCATTCTGACTTATGGAACTGTTTAGCGCTTTTGATCATTCAGTATAAGTTGTACCAACTGTCGATGTTTTATAAATTGACACATCGCTGACTATCTAAGGAGCACAATTAATGTATACTTCATGTTATTTGTTTAAGTACAAATATTTAAATTATGAAGTTTAATGTGAAGTTTTAAAAGTGCAGAACGAAGAATACTAAAAATTAAAAATATGACAAAAATGATTTAAAGGACTGGCAGATCCTGCAACATTTGACGAAGGAGAAACAAAAAATGCATTGCAATTTGTCGGACGTTTGATTAAACATGCGCCTTTGAAGGGGATTGATCTTCCCCATACCCTCATAATATTTCAGATATACTACAACGTAGTACAGGCCAAATGTGCCACGATAATTTTTGCAGTGGTCAAACTAATCCAAGATCAATCAAAGGCGTCCCTGCTATATATTGCTCCGTTTTTCACCACTATCCATGTGTATCTGTGAGCTTCAATGTCCATAACGCGTCTCCTAAAGCAATTAGTAGTAGATTCGGAACATCCATAACCCTCTATACGAACTATTAAAAATAAAATACTCGAAGCCACATAATATCGCCATGGGCATCAAAGCAAATAATAATGTGAATGTTATTACATGTAATTATGGTGCAGTCTACTGCAATATTGTACACGAATTATTAACCTAAGTACATGTCACTCGATATAATAGCGAAAGATGAATTCTTAAAATTTAGGCATTTTACCGTTACAGACGTTCGAACCTGTTCCTAAGACCACATTTTCATGCCATAGAGTGAAACGATACCGAGCAGCACAGCAACGCAGACGAAGAGTCACACTTTCCGCTGTTGCCAACTAAAGAAGAGTTTTTTTTCATACTGTGACGCAAACAAAGTACGCCGCACAACGTTGATGGATCACTTTAGGGTAACGGTTTCTTAAATACAGCTGGACACACTGATAACTCAATATCCTCATAACTCTCGACCACCGCATGCAAGAATGTTCCAAGAGTGTTAATCCAGTGTTACTACAGTTCTTAGTAAGAAGCGGTCAGCTGTAGGTATGTTAAAGAACTTTGATATGTATATTTCGTTTACTGGTTCTCTCTGTATACCGTAGTTGTAAACTCGGCGTGATAAACAACTGGGTTGAATCAAGTTGAGGACTCAAGCTCAGAGCTACATGTCGTGCTGGGAACTGATACATAGATTGAAGACCTGGCCACAATCTACTGGAGGTGACAAAGCATTCAAGAAGCACCGCGTTACATTCGTTCCAGTAGCTGTCTGCTACATGGTAAACACTACATGCAGATCTTCCTGAGACATTCATTTAAACCATGTTTCTTGTTGCTGCGGATGCTCATTCGAAGAGGTTGGAGGTCATACCAATGAGGTAAGCCACATCAGAAAACACCGCTTAAGCTCTGAGGAGCATCTTCAACAGAAATGGCTTACTTGAAGAAGTTTTGAAGATAGCGGAATACAATTAACTTCAGAAGATGTCAGAATATTCAGGAAGAAAAAAAAAATGGCATCAAGCATTTCAACGCATCTCCTCACCGTGCAGCAACGAATAGATTAGCTGAAAATGTATCTGAATCACTTTACAATTCCAAAAAAATGTATGGACAAAAAGGACTTTCATTATCAGAGAGAGAGAAAAAAATAATAAATGAAATAAAAAGATAATAATAGATAGACAAATACATTAATAAAGTGTATTGAAAGATTATTGTGAAAATGCAAAAAAAAATCTGCATATTGATAAAAGTGAATTCCTGTCCAAAGCTTCAAGGTCCATTCAGGAATCGGATTGCAGATTGGTTGAAAATGTTCCAGTAACGCCCAGTGTGTGCCTGCAGGATTTTGTACTTCCCACCTGATGGTAACAGTGAGACAGGACAATATATGGGTGCTGGAGGTCTTTAATAATGGGCGCTGCGTTTCTGAGACACCGCTGCCTAATCATGTTCTGCATACATTGTAGACTGCTGCCCAAGTTGCAGCTGACTAGACATAAAACATTCGACAGATTCCTTTGGTCCAGTGCAGTAGTCGCTCCATTCCAGTCAGTGATGCAGCCTATCAGAATGCTGTCCACGCTACATCTATAAAAGTACTTTTTTTTTTGGTTAGTATGTTTGACATGCCAAATTGCTTCAAACTCCAAATAGAGTATAGCAGCTGTCCTGACTTCTTTATGACTAAATCCATGTGTTGGGACCTGGTAAGATCCTCAATGACCTTGACACCCAAGAACTTGAAGCTGCTCACTCTCTCCTCATCTGAACCCTCAATGAGTATTGGTATGTGTTCCTTCGTCTTACCCGACCTGAAATCTGGTATCAGCTCTTTCGCTTTCGTGATATTGAGAGTAAGGGTCGTTTAGAGTAATATTCCTCAGAGTAATTATTTCCTTTACAACTTTGTATGGAGTGACAATTTACCCTTCTCTCTCTCTCCACCCGCCTCTCTCTCTCTCTCTCTCTCTCTCTCTCTCTCTCTCTCTCTCTCTCTCTCTCTCTCTCTCTCTCTCTCTCTCTCTCTCTCTCTCTCTCTCTCCTCTCTCTCTCTCTCTTCTCCTCTCTCTCTCTCTCTCTCTCTCTCTCTCTCTCCTCTCTCTCTCTCTCTCTCCTCTCTCTCTCTCTCTCTCTCTCTCTCTCTCTCTCTCTCTCTCTTCTCTCTCTCTCTCTCTCTATCTTGTTCAGTTAAGGCACAGGCACACAATGCAGGTTACTTCATCCTTACTTTCTCCACTGATGTTGTGTTGCGTTGGACGAGAACGAGATGTCATACGTATCAGAGTGACAGCTGAAAACTTCACTAGGATCAAGGGAAGAAACTTCTTCATTCATTCTGTCCTGAGAGTGTGGAACGTACTGCGATCACATGTGGTGGATACAGGCTCAATCACAACGTTGGAGAAAGTTTAGATAAGTACATGATTCGAGAGCAATGTCCCTGATGCAGATAGATATTTGCAGGTAGTTTAAAAGGTTCGGCACCGAACAGTTGGACCAAACGCACTTATTTTTTTTTTCTGTGTTGCACTTTTATTTGACACTATAACTAATATCGTAAGATCCTTCTCTTCGGCATCCCAGCAGGACCCACGAATAAGCTACTTACAGACCCTGTGCTCAGTCCCATAATCAGTCTGTAACAACCACGGATTCCACAGCACAGATACGGCAATTATGCTTGTAAATATGCACCTATCTGTTCATATATATTAATTGTGAACATGTTTAACTCCATTCATTTTATCTTGCCGTTCTTCTAGACTTGAACAAAGCACTGCAACCTTTTATTGTCTGTTTGCATTCGATCTTGCTTGAGAATTTGTACTGTCGATTCCACTGACTCTGAAGACTAGCTATATTCGTTTTATGTTTAGGTATTCCATTTAGCCGCTGTGACGAATTCATTTTACACTTCATAGTTTTATTTAGCGGCCCTGCTTCACCAGTGGCTTAATGTTTTATTTCCCATCTGACATTGTTCGCAGTGAAGTCTGTGAACTATCGAGCCAATACAGCAAAGGAGCAGATTTCCTTGGTCCGAAGAGTCATTGGCCAGGTAAGGGACAAGCTACAGACAATGGCTTCTGTTCTCAGTGAAGTTACAGAAGCAATGAGACAGATAACCTTGTGTAAATGTATTTTATCTGAAGGAGCAAGTATCATCCCTAGGGTGAACTGTTGCACAGCTCACCGCAGCCGAACGGGATATTGAGTCTGTGGGTTTCGCTGTTACTCAGCATAGCAGCCTCTGCCGCCCCTATCTGAATTCCAGCACCACTCCTTTTCTGCTGCCCTACAATATATGCTGTTAATCCTCCTGTCCATTCTGTCGCATCCCGGCTAAATCTGACTACCGCGTTCGGACAGCCACAAACTCCGTACTCCGGAGAGGAATTAAGTATAACACAACTAAAAGACATTTTGCGGATATAGATGTTTGCAAACATATTAATTCCACATGCGAAATTAAAAAAAAAAAACAAACACAACCTGATCGGTGTGGTAATTATTTGCGAACTCTGTAAGACATCGTAATACTTCTCGATCGATTACCACTCTTACTCTTCGACGCTTTACGGGAGCAAAGTTTTCCAACAGTCCTGTCGTTCAGGCATTCAGTGGCAGAGTTAAGGAGGGGTTAAACTTTGCAGTGCGATGCTAACATGCTGCGCACCGACATATAGACCTGTGACGAGGTGGATAAAAGGGAATGCAGTCAAATACCGTAAGCTTGCTTTAAAAACCGTTTGGAATGAGAGACCTTTCATTATTTCTTTCCTGTGTGGACTGCCCACACTGATCGGGCATGGAATTGCTGTCAGGGACGAACAGATAACTTGCCTAATCTAGCTTTTGGGGATGAGGACAGTCCAATTGAGTTACACGGCAAAAGATTGTTTCAAGTTTCCGATAGGCCGTATGCTCATCATTATACCACGCCCTATCTTTCTCCCATATCACCATCCCACACATGGCCCAGGGAGGAGGCTATATTAGAAGGGGAACATGATCCCGCCTCTGTTGTGTCGATCTAGTATACCCACCAGCATGGAACAAGTTATTGACCGATCGTTTCTTTCTCCATCAGTTTCCCCCAATTGTTTAATGCGCCCAACTTCTCTGTCATGGAGGTTTGAGACCCATGAAACTAACGCGTATATCAACTCCGGGACAGCTGGGTTTTTCATGGATATCTCTCTAGCTCATTGACTTAGGAATTGAGAGAAAACAGTAATGTCATGGCGCTTGAGTGCCAATGCCTGGGCATCGGCCAGACCCTGCTTCCCAAGGTACCCCTCGAAGTCAGACGTCATGAAGTACTGTGTTTGGATCTACTAGATTCGGTTGAACTCACTGCTTTACCGGGCCTCCGCTGATTATCCCTGCATGACCCAGGGATCGACTGCTTTCTCAAAGTAATCCATAAGCGGGGAACGGCATGACTTACTACCTGTCTGTTTCCAGCTCCCCCCTCGGTTCCATGAATCAGCTGCTCCAGCAACTATGGATACAGACCTCTTCTGAATTCCGGTTGAATATGCAGATCTATTTGAGGTCAGTAAAATGAAGGCTGACGCGCTGCCCTCATACAGGCAATGCGATTTTGCCATAGCAGTATTACCCGGCAGTAGTCCTCCCCCGGACTGGAACTTTTCCCTCTCTCTTCCTGAAACGGTGGCCATGGAGGCATTAGCCGTGGAGATTATATGTCCGTCAACCTTACCGGCAGGCTGAGACTTCCTTTTCTGTGACAAGGAAAGATGGCAAGTACTGTGCCTGCAATGATAATCTGTGTTTCACAACATTACTAGTTCGCATAAGTGAGAGAGGTAACTAGAAGTTAGGTTTGAAGACCTCTAAGGGCAGCTGCAAGAACCTGGAGATGTCCTCTGGTTGACGTTGTACTCAGTGACATGTGGAACTGGTTAGAGTGTGTGTATTTAGCTAATATCCTTATCTATTCCAGCTCTCACGGAGTAGGCGTCCAACATGTCCGGAGAGTTCTCAGTCAGCTTCTTGAAAATATCCTGTACATCAGGCCCGAAAATCTGAGAGTTCCATAATTCAAAATTATGATTTGTGGGCTAGACTCTAACAATATCCAGTATTCAACTACACCGTAGTAATGTCCAATCTGGTTCAGAGTCAACCAAGTAATTTACAGTAAAACAGTTGTTGCCTTTCTTATGTCGATAAGATATAAGACATTCAATGGTTCAAATGTCCAATTTAATGTCAGAGAATTGTATACGGTATACATCCTGAAATGCTTTTTTCATTACGAACATTCACGAAAACAGAAGAGTACCTTCTAGGAATGGACAATAGATAATTGCAAGAACACCAAAGCTATACTCCCAGTTCCGATTCCTCCCGCGTGTAAGCGGCAGCGAGCAACAAACCCCACTCCATCAACAGCAAAAGAAGAAGTTATCGGTATCGCCACCAAGCACTCAGCGGGAGCAAACGTCGCACAAGGTATTCGACACATCGCCGATTCTTTATCTCTCTAACAATGGTTATGGAGTTGTCTCCGTTTTCTGCCAAACAAACTTGGAAACAAAACAGACAAGTCGCCGGCTGACGATTTTACAAATAAGTTAAGTTGCTTCTTTTCAATCTCTGTGCCTGATGATCGCAAAGATCCTAGGTCTTCGTGCCCACAGCCGATATCCCGACACCCCCGATGATGCACTTGTCTCCTGCCGTGACATTCACCCTCGCTTCGCCTGTATCCAGAGGTACAAGATCGTAGGGTTCGCAATTCGAGCCGGAGTCTCAGGCTGAACAGTATCTGGCGTGCCGAAAAACGGCCACACATGAAACCCCGAGAAGATGTCCCATTCCTGGAAAGAACCGGTCAGCATCTAACTGCGGATCAGAGTCTTTAAAAGAACCCTGACAGGGAAAAATTAAGATCGTAAAAATGGAAATAGAGTTGTTTCCGCAGATGCAAGCAAATGAGTCGCCGTTTATTGCCGTCTTCACTTCTCTCCGCCGCCCAATATAGGAGCCGAATTAGGCCATCTGGCTCCCTGAATTGCTCTGGAATTCAATCAGGGCTGACCCTTTTAAATCTATCCTCTCTTCAACCCCATTTCCCGGACTTCTCCCCTTAATCTTTGATGCGTCTATTCAAGACGCTTTCAATATCTGTCTGAAGCACCCAGAACGAACAGATCTGCACAGATGGATGTGACAACAAATTCAATAAACTCACAACCCTCTTCCTAAAGACATTTCCCCCATCTCTGATTTGAAAGGGCGTTCCTCTGTCCTGAGGCCGTGCCCTATGATACGGGACTCTTCAACCATGGGAATTACCATTTCCACATCTACACGGTACCGGCCTTACAACTTTCGAAAACTTTCAAAGTGATCCCCACTCATCCTTCTGATTTCCAGCGAGTACAGACCCAGAGCCTTTAAACGGTTCTTGCATGATAGAATAATCCTTTAATTCCTTTTTGTATATATATATATATATATATATATATATATATATATATGTGCAAATAAAGTTCCTAGTCTTCTTTGTAAACCTGCGCTGCAGCCTCTGCAATTCCAATTCATCTTTCCTCACATGAAGGGCCCAAAACGTACACAATATTCGAGGTGTGGCCTCACTCGTGCCTTATAAAGCCTCAGCATCACCTCCTTGCTCTTCATTTCCGGATATCTCAAAATTAATGTTTATATGGTATTTGACTGAGTCACCACTGACTTTACCAGCAAGTTAATCTTCAGAGATTCCAGCAGAGAGAGTCACAAGACCCTTTCACTATGAATTTTTTTGGATTTTCTACCAGTTTCGAATATCATCTGCACATTTATTTTTACTACCAAAGTGCAGGACCATGACACTTCCAACACTGTATTTTATTTGCCATTATCTTGCCCATTTTCCGGATCTGCCTAATTCTTTCTGTATTCCACCCGTTTCCGCAACACTTCCAGCACCTTTACCAGACATGTTTTTTAATAATCTGCAAACTTGATAGCAAGGCATCTATTCCGTTATTTAAATCATTCGTGTACAGCATAAAAAGAAGTGGTTCCAACATTGACCCCTGCAGAGCACCACTACATGCCCCTGTGATTGACTCGTTCCCGGGAGCTATTTCTAGTTGTTTGCTAAACTGCATGAATGTCTATTTTTATTCGGTTACCCAGGATTAGGAGATATTTCTCCTGATCGCAGAGGTCATAATAACGGTTTGGGGAGCTGTGACCGATCTTAATTTCAGACAAGTTATGAATGGGATTGACAGAGACCATCCTGTATACTCAGATCTCCAGCAGTTTATAACAATAAAATAAACTACGTCGCATCCCATCCATCATAATTATGATTGTGCCTGTAAATGTTTGCCTTGCTCCTGGCCATTGCGATGTACGCTATTCTCTCTGTCTGGTCCTGACTAGTGAGACTCACACAAAGAAAGCCGTCGGTAGCAGGATTATCGTCTATTATAAAGAACGGCAGTTTGAGAACCTGTGTTAATAATGTACCAATTTTACCAAGATGATCCATAAAAATACCCTTTTGTCTCCGCCATTGATTTACAGCAATTGGGCATCATCGTCACCAAATTAGATCATAGTAATTGCCTACAGTTTAAGTCTGATTCGCCATGCTGATGAATAGAAGACGACAATCGACTTTCCAAATTGATAATGAACACATGCTAATAACACACCTGAAGTTGGTTCAGTGTGCGTTAATGATGCCTTGGTGAGGATGATAAACTAGTTTGTCATCGGGCATATGGACTATATTTTGTTGATTTCTCATTGCTTTCCAAGTTATTATTGGGAACATATCTCCCATGTTCGTCAGTTTCTTCATAGTTTATTACAGTACCGAGCAACTTATTTCTCAAGCCAGAGAATACTGAATATCATTTTCATAAAGGATCCCATTTTAGGATCTGTTTTATTTTCCACAGAGCGAACAAATAACGTAACGGGCTAAAACGCATGTCATCAGGCACTGCCCTGTTCCCACTTTGAAGTTTCTTAATCAGAGGTTCTTAGGCACATGAACTGTGAGATGATAATTTAGGATCGGCAGTAAGTTGATAAAGCGATACTTCATTTACTTAAAAAAATCTCTAGTGACCACTATTTCTCAGCAAATCATTACTGATTCTTCTTTGCCACCGTCCTATACATCATTTCTTAAAACTTACATCAACGTAGAATTACAAATCAACATCTTTGAAAAAGAGATCGTGGTTAATAATGGCTTATAGAGGTTCAAATAGGTGCTTGTTTATTGAGGCGCGGTGGCCAAGTGGTAAGGCGTCGGTCTCGTAAACCGAAGATCGCGGGTTCAAATCCCGTCCGCGCCTGTAAATACTGCCTGTTTCCTTCAACAAGGCTTTGCGCTACCATTCGCCAAACGCAAAAATATTCATAACTTATTTTTTCTAGTGACGTTGATGTGTTTTTCCTTTTTTTACTGTATACAAGATTTTAGACGGACAACACTTTGCTAGATTTTCGTAGTGCTTTAGCGAGAATAACAAAATTATACCCAACGAAAACGTGATAATCGTTTCATTGGTAGACGCTTCCAAATTGTTGACATATTACACACATTATGGAAGAATGCATTCAATATGCTTGGACAATGTATTTGTACTTCTTCTGATTTAGTGCCCTGAATTTGATATTAATGATGTGGTCTCCGAAAGATCAGAGATATCAAACGCAGATAAGGGGACCTCCTGTCAGACGGTTAGATTTTAGTTCTGAACAGCGGACCAGAGCGAACATTATCTGTCTCCTTTTTCATCTAGGCTTTGCCACCAGTAATTAGCATACTGAAGTTCAACGCATGCCAACGGAACTACGTCTCGTCTTACTCGGCGTACCTTTCAAATGGCAGGATTAAAAATTAACTCCCCAAAATGTATCTACAGATGGCTTGCTTGCTCTATTTCAACTGTTCATTCCGAATATCGTTTCAGTGAGTTTATTTTTTTCCCGCTATCGTCTGACTCGTTTCCCCGGGAATATCACTAACCGGTAATGGCGGAAATGTTGCTGCATAGTCTACATTTCACCAGGTTACGATCAATCTTCATTGTCTCACTCTCTGACTGCTCCTGTTCACTCATTGTGTGGACAACCTTGTGTACATCTGGTCTGCTGAGGTATTCCCAGGCAGAAACAACCGTGCATGCCCCTTCCTGATTCTGATGATGAGATCCCGTTTCTTAAGTCTGCTTCTCATCCCTCAGATGTAGGCAGAGCATTCGAGTATTTCTACCGTTTGATTTCCGATATCTCCTGGAACGAGAGCGGTCAAATGCTGAATGGCTGCCGCAGTAAACAATGGCTCTCTCAATCTCAACAAACAGAAATATGCACGTCGATTAAGGAATTCAATCTGGAGCGCACATGCGTCAGCCTACATTGGTGAATTAGCGGTGAACAGAGATATTAGCATTTAATCATTGATATTAAGATATCAGATGAGCTTCATGTCCCAGCAGATAGATTTAATTATATAATAAACACACTTTTGTCTTGACTTTATCGAGACCTTAACGGCGTTCAACGTGTCAATGAACTTTCTAAATATATCTTCTGGTAATGTAATTTTTAAAGTATCCTAACGATTGCAACATGGTACGTTACGGTGCTGCCATCCGGCGATTTCAAAAAAGCCCTGCAGATTACTTCAATCTGCACAATGTTCAACTGAGACGTCACTATCCTGTAGTTACAACAGAGCTGCTAAAATAGAAACAGAAAAGTCAACCTAACAGCATCAATCATCAAGGATCAACGTCGCCATTTAAGGCCAGTATTGGGTTAGTTTTATTATTTCTCTATACATATTGAGCTGGGCATTTCGTTATCTGTGTTCAACTTGTGCGTGTCCTCATCTCCGTATGCTCTGCTCAGGAAAGTGCCTCACTTACATTGCAGCTGTGAAGTGTCAAAGACAGAACTGGAAAGACAACTCTTCCAAGCACATGCTTGGATTCGGAAAGTGGCAGTCGATTGAATTCCAAATCATGAAGGTCTAGCGTTATATAGTTAGGTACCTGATGGCAGCAATCGATGTTAGTCTACAAGGTACCATCGTATAGTATAGTTGTGGGAATATTTTCTGATTCTATTTGGATTTTTTTGCGGATCAAAGTCAGGTAGGTATGCAAATCACAACTGCTCAAAACCAACTAATATTGCCATTTTATAATAAGAGTACTCGGTGTCCTGAAGGACTCTGCAGTCTCGCTGCTATTTGCATTGTTCAAATTGATTCCCTGTCCACCTTGTGTTACATTAGTTTCAATTCAGCCACAAAATGGTCTTCTGGTCCCCGAATACCTTGGGTTGACGTATATTTGGAAACATCTATAACTAAGTCATATAATCACACTTTTATGACCTGAGGAATCCCAATGTTTGAATCAAGTAATTCCTCTTAAACGCCTCCGCAGTTTCGATTACTGACTGTCTAACTGACTTTGGACAATGTCTTTGCACCTAAGCCATAAACGTCTAGTAGCATGTTGCAGATATCAACCATTCCCATTGCAAATAATCATAATTTTACACCCTTTGATTCTTCAATGTCTCGTCCGATACTTTGCCTTTAAAACTACTGTTAAAATGCTTCGGACGAAGAGCCACGTCAATCCCATTAAAACGCAACGTCAGTTTAGAACCCATTGTAATATAATGTTATGTATCGAAAGTGGCACAGTTGCTTCTGCTTCACTGAAAATAAAAAAAAACGCTCAAAATTTGCATTTCAGTGAATAAAAATATGATCCCTGAAAAAATAAAAACAATGTTCTGATAAGCAACACACAACACACAGTTACGTACCCCTTAACTGGGTGTCTAATCAGCAGAGAAAGAGGTATCCGTTGGAGTCCGGTGGTACTACTTTCAAACAGTGTTTATTTGTAAAATACACAAATCAATATCAATAATGCAAATATATAGATAATACACGTTAGTAAGAATAAACCTAAACGTGTGGGTATAACAATAATAAACAAGCTCTATCGTTGTCTAGGGAAGAATGAATTGCCATATAGAAGTATAAAGTTCAGTTCAGTTCATACGTGCTGAGGTAGATGTTGGTTGTTGTGTTGAATCGTTGGAGGGAGAGAAATAGATCTGTAACAGCTACACGCAGGCAAACCTTCCTTCACGTACTTAATCCATCGTGTCGTTGCGGCCATTCATTTATGACCCCTCTGTCCCTCAGCTAGACCGTTCTTCTGTGTTAGACTCGCCACTCTGGGATAAGTGGACACATACAGAAGCCATCACAGGCCCTGCTATAACACTGTCAGTTAAAGTGACGGATCCTTTTTTCGGTCTCCGATGCCCCACGCCTTCAGGTGGGTTCCAACACTCAACCAGTGCTGAATAGTGTTTCTCCAGGTGTGTCTGAGGGGTGTCTCCCCAGACCTCACATTTATCCCTACTCACGGTGTCTCAGTTGTCAATAAATTTTGAATGGCTTTTTCATTGAAATCAGTCTGTCCACTGAGGAATTTTAATGAACAGAATGGTATAATGTAAACAACCCTCTCAGAAGCCATAAGTCTTTCAGAAGTCATAGTATTGTGAATCAACAAGTATATCTCTCCCTGCTTTAGCTCTTTCTTTTCTGTAGCAGATGTTCCAGTTCCAGCATGTTTTCTCTTGCACCTCTCTCTCTCATTAACAGCATTTTAACAGTAACGGTTTGTGAATCTCCCGGGGGGGGAGGGGTCATGGGCAATTCTGCTCCCTTCTGCCCATCCGAGCTGTTCATAATTCGTAACACCTCTATCCTTTTGAGAATTTTCACTAAGGTGAAAATTAACTAACACAGCGTCTTAAAGAATTACAGAATCTAACAAAATACAGAAGTGTTCTTTCCTGCACAGATAATACAGCTATACATTCAATTTAGCATTTAATCAACAGTCAGCAATTACATTGTAACTCCCTTTAATATGTTGTATCTTAATATCAAATTCCTGTAGCATCAGACTACAATTTTTAACTACCTATTTTTTATTTCATTTCGTCAGCAAAAAAAATACGAAAGGGTTGTGTTCTTAGCTTAGTTGTATATTACAAAATGTGAACTATACAGATGTGATTACATATAGTACATTCCAGAAGTTTGTGCAAATACTAATCTCTATTTTACATTTAAACTAAACAGTCAATCTTCCATAGTGTTTTCTTTATTATTTGCATGCTTTGTCGAATTCCCTCAACACCAGATCCTATTATTCAACGTAGCATTTGGTCAACCGTTGCTCCTTTTTCGCTTAACTCTCACATGGTTAGCTTGCTCACCAGTGTGGAATAGACCTTCACATACTCCTTTCAAAGGAGTTAACTTATCACTAATGTTTTCTAAACTTAGCCCATTTTCTGAACTTCCACACAATTCTTTATTTTTGAGGAAGTCATTAATTTTATTTTCAGTACCCTTCATTCCATTAGTTTTCAGATTAACATCTGCAAGGGATCCCTCTTTGTCAAAGCAACACTTCTCGTTTTGTCTCTCCAAATCACCTCCTTGAATAACTTCAGCGAGTTGTTTAGCTTTAAATTCCAAAACAAACAGTAATTGATTCACAGGCACCTTGTTAACAAGCCATTGTTCCTTCAGCCTGGTTATCCCTTTTGAAACCAATCCTGATTTAAATTTTCTTTATTCAATTTAGGAACAACACCTTCCTTTCTCCTTCAATAATATTCACAGCGCCAGCTTTGCTCTCCTCACTGACTTTTAACACACCTTCTAACAGAAACAAATGAGAATTCTCACTTTCCACTGGCACCAGGGTTAGCCCTTTCTTCACTGAACCAAGTCCATCTGACCCAAAAGGACTGCTTTCCTTTTTAACTAAATCAGATACCTCAGACTTTTTCTGAGCTTCAACACTAGGTTCAGTATCTTGTGACTCCCCAGGTACTTCAACAACCTGAACACAAGCAAACGGGACATCTGCCTCTCCAAGGCTTACAATATCCGTCCCTTTTTCAAATTCTAAGTTCCCCTGATCCTCTCATTTACTCTCTGGTCATCTCCCATCCAGAGTAAACTCAACCCCGCGGGCTGAAACAACTTCATCAGCTAAACCAGCAGACTCCTTCAAGGTAATGTCATACTTTTCATTTAGAACTGCCCTTACATCATTATCGGGAAAACATTAAAATTCTTCTACTTCTTCAAACAGTTCTGTCAAACCAGATAGATCATCCTTGTCCAACCCTGGACCTTTTACCTGGCTCATTTGTTTCTCTTCTTTACTCTGTGCCTCCATGAATTCCCTCCTGGCTAAGGGGAGGACTACCTCCTCTCCTTTACTCTCTTTCACCGCACTATCCTCCGTTTTACCACCATCTAACCCCTCTTAGTCGGATAAAAAACGTTTCAGCCAAAGCAACACTGGACTCATTTAAACTGTCCTCTTTCGCAGCCGCCTTTCTCGACATGCCGCGTGTGATTGCGCATGCGGGATATATATGAAAATCTGGGGGCGGGTCCTCAGCACTCACGGGCTTACTTGTCAGCTTCACTGTTGAACACACGTCACCACCTGCTAAATCATTAGCAAGAAGGACGTCCACGCCGTCTCTCGGTAATTCTGACCTATTTCGACTGATCTAGATAGAGGTTACATTTTAAAATGATCCTGTGCAAAAGGTACAGCTTCAGTCCCTTGTCCTATGCCTCTTAATACCATCTCTCCAAATTCAGGACCGAAATCTAGCACCTCACTTAGGATCAGTGACTGATCAGCCCCAGTATATCTCCAGAACCTCACTGGAACTGGGGTTTCTCCTACTTTCACCTGGCACCGTCCCTTCCGAAATACATTTCTCACGCTCCTCTTGTGCTCTATCTAACTTTACCTCCCTCATCGACCTGTTGACCGACTCAAAACACCCTGTCGGGAATGCTGTTTTCCCTTTTCCTATCTTCTTTTTCGGAGCCAATCACTTAAATGAAATATGACCAACTTTTCCACAATTATAACAGTTCAAGCCTGGAAACTTCCTGCCTGCTTGCTTTTCCTCGCCCTCATATTTTCCACTTGCTCCAGGCTTAATCTCAACCTTAGCCGGTGGACTTTCTCTATCGTCCCTACTGCCTTTCTGGTAACTCTTATTTGGGGGAAACTTTGTCTTCTGGGTGAGGGCATATTTATCTGCAAACCTGGCAAATTCTGATATCGATTTATTCGTCTTCTCTTTCAGGTACGTCCAGATATTATCCGAAACACAACCGATAAATTCTTCCATAAGAATTAACTCGATTAAACGATGGAATTCCTCCTCCACCCTTTCTGCAGCACACCAACAATCCAAAAGCACACCCTTCTCGTCGGCAAACTCTGTATACGTGTGATTCCACATTTCTTTAAATCCCTGAACTTTTGTCTATACGTTTCAGGTGCCAATTCGTAGGTCCGAAAGATAGCCTGTTTTACTTCCTCATGAGCCTCAGACTCTTTCATTGGACAATGCCGAATATGCCCGTTGTGCCTTCCCTTATATAAAAAAAAAATGTAACAACGCCACCCACTGATCTCTGGGCCACTTCTGATTCACTGCCACCTTTTCAAAATGCAAGAAGTACCTATCAGCATTCGTCTCCTCGAACGGAGGCGCTACCCTAAGCTCCCTTCAAACATTAATCTTCTCCTCTCGGTCTGCCCCGCTACCCACATGTTGTCATCTCTCCCTCTCGAACTGCCGTTGTTTCTCTACATACTCCATCCGACTTTCAGCTTCCTATTTCCTTTTTTTTAGCTTTCCTTTCTTCCACCTCTGATTCCAGCTGCCTCTCCTTCTCCTTCTCAGCCAACCTTAATTGCCCTATCTCTAACTGAACCTCTCTGTCGGCTGGTTTCATCTCAGGGAACAAATCCAATTCATCCATTTGGAAAACACCCTCGGATACAAAATGCATAGCTGTTGCCCTCTGTAACTCCCTTTTTCTCATCGACGATTTCACCGCCGAGAGCTTTAATAGTTTCGCAACGCTCACCAATTCCACCTTCCGGGCATCCTCCAATGCCCCCGAAGTCGTGTTCTTTATACATTTGTCTATTTCCATCTCTGCTGGTTTCCCGTCTGGTTACCCACGCAACCAGATCAGATAATGGACATATAGCCCGATTCACTGGCCCCCGAATTTGGTAATCAAATCCCGGAAGACGAGGCCCTGAATTCGTTCAGTACCCCGTAACTGGGTGCCCAACCAGCAGAGAAAGAAGTATCCGTTGGAGTCTGGTGGTACTATTTTCAAATTGTGTTTATTAGTAAAATACACAAATCACTATCAATACTGCAAAGATATAGATAATATATGATAGTAGTAATATACCTAAAAGTGTGGGTATAATAATAATCAATAATAAATAAGCTCTATCGATGTCTAGGCGATAATGAATTTTCATATACAAGTATAAAGTTTAGTTCAGTTCATACGTGTTGAGGTATGTTGGTTGTTGTGTTGTAATCTTTGGAAAGAGAGAGGGAGAGAGCGAGCAAGCTGTAACAGCTACAGGTAGGCAAACCTTCCATCACGTTCTTGATCCGTGGTTTTGTTGTGGCCATTCAGGTATGACCCCTCTGTCCTTCAGCTAGATCGTCCTTCTGTGGTGGACTGGCCACGCTGGCATGTGTGGACACATACACAAGCCCCTACCGGCCCTGCTATAACACTGTAAGTTAAAGTGACCGGTTCTTTGTTCGGTCTCCGATGCCCCACACCTTCAGGTGGGTTCCAACACTCAAACAGTGCTCAATAGTATGTCTCCTGGTCTGTCTGAGCGGTGACTCCCCAAACCTGACTTTTATCCCTACTCACGGTGTCTCAGTTGACAATCAATTTTGAATTGCTTTGTCCATCACATCAGCGCATTCCGGCTGTCCAATGAGGAATTTTAATGAACAGAATAGTATAAAGTAAACAACCCTCTCATAAGCCATGTATTTCAGAAGTCATAATATGCTGAATCTACAAGTCTCTCTCTCTCTCTCCCCCTGCTTTATCGCTCTGCTATCTGTAGCAGATGTTCCAGTTCCAGCATGTTTACTCTTCCATCTCTCTCTCTCGTTAGCAGCATAGTAACAGTATCGGTTTGTGATTCTCCCGGGGGGGGGGGTGGGCATGGGCAACTCTGCACCCTTCTAACCATCGGAGCTGTTCATCCTTCGTAACAACACAAAATGCTGGTGGAACACAGCAAGCCAGGCAGCATCAGGCAGACTGACGAAGAGGCTCGGCCCGAAACATCGACAGTGCTTCTGCTTTAGATGCTGTCTAAAGCATCTCCTTTAGATGCTGTCACATGTTGTGTATGTTGCTTGAATTTCCAGCATCTGCAGATTTCCTCGTGAATGTTCAGATAAAATGTATCTCTCCATATGCACAATCTGAACGAGGAGTCTGAATTGAATTACATCACACCACCAATTCACAGATAAGTGCCGACATTTCGAGAGTCAGTACTGAATTTTGGTGCAGGGCTAGGATGTCATATGCGAGGGCCTTCGTATTCCAATTTATCGAGCTGCAACACCAACAGTCCGTACATCGGCAGAATGCTCTTCATTGTCGATCCATTTTGATCTATCAACTGCATTGAACAGTGGGGCAATCGAATCCCCCCTACGGTTGATTCTCAAGTATGTTTTGAAACACATACGTACTGGATCCCGAGATCTCTTGTTTTAATCGCCTACGTCATCGAAATACTGGAAAACAGTTTATTTCTAAGTCAAATATAAAATATCTGCAAACATATTTCTGAAATGACAAATCCATTCTTTTCCCACCTTTTACTCAGACATGATGTTTGCCTATTGTTACTACTGCTATACCGTCTACGAATTGGATTTACTGATGAATTGTTGAAATAGTTTATCCGTTTTCTTCTCATAGTAGCTAAGTGGTTAAGGCGTTGTTCTAGTAATCTGAAGGTCGCTAGTACGAGCCTCGTCTAACGTGGTGTGTTGTGTCCTTGAGCAAGGCACATAACGGCATATTGCTCTGGAAAGATACTGGAGCCAAGCTGTATCAGCTCTTGCCCTTCCCTTGGACAACATTGGTGGCAACTGCCGGTCCCCCATGCAAACTTTTCCATGCCTTCGTCCTAGAACATGAACAAGGGGAAAATCGATGGCCTCTCGAGGTTAACAGATATCTGTATATTTCTTTTCTTCTCGTAATGTAATTGCTGCAAGAACTGAGAAGTGCCAGAACTCACCCATTCTCTTGGGGAATGAATCTTGCTCTCTGTTGTAGGAACTTTTCAAATGGTTGTTGTAGGTAATCTTCAAAAATAAAATCCAAAATATATGTAACTCAATAAAGTACACAGAGACGGCCGTGAAAAAGAATTTTGTCCTTCTACTGCTTACCATATCTGAGGCATTCTATATTGCATTAGTGCCATTGGAACGAAGCCACTTAAGTGCTCTTGTTATCAAAACAAAATGAGTCTGATCTTCAGAGAAAGGCGAACAGTATCAATAGGAAGGCAAGGCATGGCTTCAGCATGCACTGTGTCCATTTATATACTCTCCAGATAATTGTATTTTTATGGCGCAGGACAAGATCACGTTATCAGCAACATAGATCGCTTCAAGAAAAAATAAATAAAGACGTTTATCAAACCACCTAAGCAGCAAAATGCTCTTATAACGATGGGATTTACTCGCAATAGTGAATAGAATCGGATGGAAGAAGACAGAGAGTGAGAGCGAGAAAGAGAGAAAAGAAAGAGAGGAATAGAGAGACGGAAAGAATGAGAGAAATAGCGAGACAGCGGGAGAAATAAGAAAAAAAATAGAAACAGCCAGAGAGAAAGAATCAGCGATTGAGTTAAAGATAGAGAAAAGAGTGAAACAGAAAGATGGAGAGAGAGAGAGAGAGAGAGAGAGAGAGAGAGAGAGAGAGAGAGAGAGAGAGAGAGAGAGAGAGAGAGAGAGAGAGAGAGAGAGAGAGAGAGAGAGAGGGGGGGGGGGATATTGTCACAATTGATGTTCCTGACGCATCCTGAAGCATAGATTCATAGAATATCTACAGAGCATTACAAACAACTTTTACCTACTTTTCTGCTGACCATGTAATCCACATAAAAAATGCACAGAATTTTCCTATCAAATAGTCCTCTAATTTCTAAGCTGCACGTACCAATATAGGTTTTTCTTAAAATACCGTGTTCTATGCGCCGTAACCACTTTCACCGCTAATGTATCCCAGGCACCCGACATTATCGTTGTGCAAAAACTTCCCTCTGTCATCCCCTTATAGCTATTTCCAAGCAGTATAAAACTGTTTTCTCTCCTGGTAACAGCTTCAGAGCTGGGAAATGTATCTTGCTATCCACACGATCAATGTCTCTCTGCAACTTGCATACCTCTATCAGGTCACCTCTCATCCTCCGTCACTCCAAGTAGGGAAGTCTTCACTAAACCTATTCTCATAAGGCATGCTCCACAATCCATAAACCGTCCTTGAACGTCCTGAGCACTTCCTCTATATTATCCTTGGATGCAGATAAAGCCTTCGATAGGATTGAGTGGAATTATCTTTTCAAGACCATAGAAAGTTTAATTTTGGGCCTAAATTTATTCTTTGGGTTAAATTAATTTACTTGTCTCCTACCGCTCAGGTTATTGCAAACTCTCAAATTTATTGGCCCTTTAACTTACAGTGGGGAACTAGACACGGTTGCCCTGTTTTTTCTTTACTTTTGGCTTCAGATATAGAACCCTTAGAAATAGCATTTTGAGAATCTAAGGACATTTCTGGTATATTAAGGGAAGGAATGAATCATACGATTTCGTTATACGTTGATGACATTTTACTTTTCATCTCTAACACAGAAACTTCTTTAACTTCAGTTCTTCCTTTAATTTTCCAGTTTAGTTATTTTTCAGGATATAAGCTGACCTTACATAAAAGTGAGCTATTTCCTTTAAATGACCTAACGTCATCCAATGTCAAATTACCGTTCCAAGTTGTTACAAGTCAATTTGCATATCTAGCTGTAACCATTAATAAAAAACTTCAATTTATTTCAAGGGAACTTAAACACCTTATTGAATTATGTGAAAAGGTGCTTTCTAAATGGTCTCTTTCTTTATCCCTGATTGGCCTAATTAATTCAATTAAAATGAAAACTCTTCCTAATTTTTAATATATTTCTTAGTCATCAAATATTTTTATTCGTTTATGTAAAGTGTATTTTCAAAGAAATAAAGAGATGGGTAGATTAGCCCTACCGAATTTTATGTTTTACCTTTGGGCTGCCAATATAAGGAATGTATCTTTTTGGTCCTATTATATTTATCGTAAAGATTGCTCATCATGGGTTCCTTTAGAATTTAATTCTGTAAAAAATTCCTCTATTGTGTCTCTTTTCTTGGATCATACTCTTCTTTTTCAGCAAATAAAACAAGAGATAATATAATTGTTAAGCAAACTTTAAGAATTTGAGCTCAATTTAGGAATTTTTTTAGGTTAGCGAATTTTTCGTTATCATCTCCCATTCTGCATAATTATTTTTTATCCCTTCCATATCTGACAAAGTCTTTAAGGATTGGGGTGTACTAGATATTATGTGTTTTTGGGACCTGTTTATATCAGGGTCTTTTGCTTCATTTGACCTATTGTCAACTAAATTTGCACTACCAAAAACACATCTTTACAGATACCCTCACATTAGAGATTTCTTACTTTTCCAATTAACTACTTTTCCGAAAGGTCCTGATAAAATTTTACTGGACGATCTTGTAAATTTAAAACCTTCTGTTAATAGTTGTAGACCAGTATCTATCACTTGCTGATTGATTCTAGGCAAGAATTTTCAGGTAAAATTTAAACAAAAAGCTTGTGAGGATAACCTAAATTGTCAGATTTCTGATAAAAAATGGAATAACATTCTTAAACGGTTAATAATTCATCTTTCTTTGCTCGTGATTTTCTTCTGCAATTTAATGTGGTTCACGGATTTTACATTTCAAAACAGAACTATCCAGATTTTTTTTTTTTCCGAACGTTTCTCCACCTTGTGATAAATGCAACTCTGTTGATGCCTGTTTAATGCATATGTTTTTGTTTTGTCCTAAAATTGAATTTTTTTGGCGGGAAGTATTCCATACCTTCTCACAACTTTATAGGTTCCAATTTGACCCACATACCCTTACCTCCTTGTTTGGTATCATTGCAAATGAAGATATAATTTTAAATACTCCTAACCAACAGGTTTTAGTTTTTAACTCTGTTTTAGCAAGGAGAGCAATCTTGCTTAAATGGAAGGAGACTACCCCACCTTCATATCTTCAGTGGCTACGGGATATTATGTCTTATTTAAATTTAGAGAAGATCCTCTACAGTCTTAAATTCGAAACAATCTTTTTATGATATCTGGGGAACTTTCGTAAATTTCTGTTCCAATTCATAAAGCTCAGCAGTGCACAGAATTGTATGTATATTTGATCTGCTCTTCGTAAGCGAATATGCTTTTCTTCTAATCATCCATATTCATCCATCAGGTTTTTTCTTTGGAAGTTGGTGTTGGGGGTTGACTTTTTTCTTTATATATATATATATATATATATATATATTTACGATATATGACCTATCAATAAATCTTATTTTTTTTCTTCTGAATAAAAGTACTGTAAAAGGAACTGGAGAGGGATTAATATCCTTGCGGTAGATACATAAATCATCTGGATCATATGCATAAATGATCTGGATGATGGGGTGGTAAATTGGATTAGTAAGTATGCCGATAATGCTATGGTAGTAGGTGTTGTGGATAATGAGGTGGGTTTTCAAAGCTTACAGGGAGATTTATGCCGGCTAGAAGAATGGTCTGAACGCTGGAAGATGGAGTTTAATGCTGAAAAGTGTGAGGTTCTACATTTTAGTAGGAATAATCCAAATAGAACATACAACGTAAATGGTAGGGCATTGAGGAATGCAGTGGAACAGAGAGATCTAGGAATAACAGTGCATAGTTCCCTGACGGTGGAGTGTCATGAAGATAGGTTGGTGAAGAAGGCTTTTGGAACGCTGGCCTTTATAAATCAGAGCATTGTGTACAGAAGTTGGGATGCAATGTTAGAATTGTACAAGGCATTGGTAAGGCCAAATTTGGAATATTGTGTACAGTTCTGGTCACCGAATTATAGGAAATATATCAATAAATTAAAGAGAGTGCAGAGACGATTTTCTAGGATTTTACCTGGGTTTCAGCACTTTAATTACAGAGAATGGTTGAACAAGTTAGGTCTTTATTCATTGGAGCGTAGAAGATTGAGGGGGGATTTGATAGAGGTATTTAAAATTTTGAGAAGGATAGATAGAGTTGACGTGAATAGGCTGTTTCCATTGAGGAAAGGTGAGATTCAAACGAGAGGACATGATTTGAGTGTTGGGGGCAAAAGTTTAAGGGAAACACGAGGGGGGTGTTTCTTTACTCAGACAGTGATAACTGTGTGGAATGAGCTTCCTGTAGAAGTAGTGGAGGCCACTTCAGTTGTGTCATTTAAGGTAAAATTGGACAGGTATATGGACAGGAAAGGATTGGAGGGTTATGGGCTGAGTGCGGGTAGGTGGGACTAGGTGATATTAAGATTTCGGCACCGATTAGGGGGCCGAGATGGCCTGTTTCCGTGCTGCGATTGCTATATGGTAATATGGTTATGTGGTAAGGTTTGTTAATTCTAGATTGCGAGATGCAAAATAAAGATGGAGTGTTTAGGAATCAGTAGGTCAGAATAGTTACGGGAAATGTTGAGGAAGCAGATGCTGGTACCATATCAGAAAATGGAAAGTTTCAGGAATAAAAAAAATATGCTCATGGCGTCATTATAATGCTGAGCTCTTTAAATTTCAATGCAAGAACTATCATATAATATGTGGAGGAGATCAGGGCATGGATCAGTAACTGACATTGAGACTTTATCGCTGTTCGTGAGACTGGATTGCAGGAGTGTCAGGAATAACAGCCCAAAGTTGATGGATTGAAGGAGGGATTAAAGGAGAGACGTGCTGTTAATAATCAGGGGAAATATTACCGCTGAGCTCTGTCAGGACTGCCTGGACACCTACTGAGGCATTGTGGTGGAACCGAAAAATAAGAAAGGTATAAATAAATAAATCGGGGTTACACAATGGATGGTTGGATTGACAGATAAGTCAGATGGGGGAAGGGAAGTGCTGATCTTTTATTTGCTATTGTACGTGGTAGGGTATCGAAGTTTTGGAAATTTTATTTTTTGCTATTTTTTTGTTTGGGGTTTAAACTCTTTTGAGTTTGTCTGAAGAGAGTAAGAATTTCAGGTTGTATTTTATAATATTTATTTAATAAGACTCGCAGCAGAATAATTGTTAAACTATTCATCAACGGTCAGTCGGGGTTTCGGTTTGATTGGTAAAAGTAAATTCAATTACGTCAGTACACCGTCGCAACTGTGTCTTCTGTATTAACAAAATCATAATGATATTCTTGTGGTTTTAGCTCTTCGAGGCATCGGCGAAGATAGACCATAGAAAACAGGAAAAAATAAGCTACAGGTAAATGATTACTTTTTGATTTCCTACTCATCCTTATATGTTATCAGCTGGAGTAGTTGAATACTGGGCAGCATATTTTAAGGCTCCACTTGTAGATTGTTTGAGGACAGAAAGACATCCAGTGTCCTGGATGAGGAAAATTGCGTGAAGTGCAGCCATCTGCAGCTTCTAAAAACCCACATTGAGGAGTTGGAATTAGATCCGGATGCAAAATATATAATTTGGGAGGCTGAATTGGTGATATATAGTGCTTACCGAGACGTAGATACATGCATGGTGCAGGACTCAGGAAATTCTCTGACGGTCAAGAAGATGAAAGAGTTTAAAAAGACAGTGCGAAGTCCCCCTATGGCGATTCTCCTCAAAAACAGATATGTCACTTTCCTTTCTGTTGGACAGCATGTGACCCAATAAGGGAAACTGACAATGGTCGGAAATCTGCCAATGCATCTGGCTCATTTACTTAAAAGGGGAGAAGTGAGAGGAGGTACTCTATGGCGGTAGTGTGTTGGTTAGTTTGGGGAACAGCAAGAGGTTCTGTGGGCAAAAAAGAGATTACCGGATGGAGTATTTACTCCGGGATACCAGGATATCTCGGATCGAATCTTCAGCATTCCTGAGTGGAAGGATGAACAGCAGAAGGGTTGTGCCATGTCGGTGTCCAAATTGTGTCGTTCAGCATAGCAAGTATGGAGAGATATTTACGAAGTATAAGGCCAGTTCCCCCAAGTTGTGATATTAGTATTGCCACCTCTGTCACAGGCTGAAGAGTGCACAATTGAGGAGATTATACAGTTTAAATACTATGCAAACGAGTTGGTATCACAAGATGTAATAAGATTATTTATTCATAGGGCTATCTTCCAGGGCAATCGGAAACTCTTCAAATTTGCACCTGACCTTGAGCGGGCCTAACACCTGAGAGGGAAGGCTTGTTCGTTCTTCACTTGTGACTTAAACTACTGCTGCAGGTGGGTGCGAAAGAGAGGACGATCATAGTTATCAGAGAAGTTGTGCAGGCAGATGTGGGTGAGTCTACATCAATGTCCACTGGCAAGAGATTGAGTATTGTCCGCCCAAATTCCTCAGCTGCTCATATTTCAATTCCAGAAGTAGGTAATGCAGATTGCTCAGGGCCTGAATTATCACCTGGACTGATGACGCTGTACTTACCAGTGAGACTTGATTGCAGAATATCCAGGGCTGGCAGAGCAATAATCAGGGGTTCCGCTGTTTCAGAACTGACAAAGATGGAGGGATTTTAGAAGAAGGATGTGCTTGTTACCAAACTGAATTGCAGAGTAAGGCTATCAAGTAGCGATCAGTCAGAGTTTTATGGAGCACAAGAAATGCATGACAACACAACAAGGAAATGAGGGAAGTTAAAATAATATGTGGCGTTGTTCTATAAGGAAAGGCAAAGGAGAATCTTATATCTTGTACATTTAACTGGGAATGTTTATTAACTGGGAATGGATTGCTAAGGACAAGAATGGTACTTTGGATAACCAGAATGGTAGTCGTTATGTGGAGCTAAAACATATATAGAGAATCGTACATCGATTTTTTTGTATCGCTATTTACTTCTGAGATTGATACACAATCCCTAAAAGGCGGGAAAGAGACAGCAAATTAATGGACACTAAACAAGTGACAAAGGAGCTCGTGTTTGCTACTCTGGATTAAATCAGTGTGGAGAGAAACGCAGGAGCTGACAAGGTGTTTCGTCCGATTCGAAATTCAGAAATTGTCGGAGCACTGCAAAGATTTTCAAAATTTCACTGGCAAAAGATTAGGTAGCTGATGACTGAAAGATAGCAAACATATTAGATTTCTGAAAAAATGGTCCAATACAGAGATCTGGAAATTATAGGACTTTCCTACTGACAACAGTTGCAGGCCAAGTACGGGTAGGTAACCAACCAATTGTTTCCAGTTTAGAAGTATTTGGATAGACGTCAACTAACGTCTATTTTCGAGCATGTAACCAGAAAGTTAGATAAGGGAGATCCAATGGATGCAGTGTACCTCAATTTTCAGAAGGCATTTGAAGACCCAGATAGGAGATTGACGAGTACGATCAAAGCTCATGGCATTGGGGGGAAGACTTTGACATGGATAGAAAACTGTTTGGCAGATAGAAAGCAAAGGGTAGCGGTGAATGGTTGTTTCTCGGAATGGCAGGTGGTGACTAGTGGGGTGCCACAAGGCTCGGTATTATGACCACAGCTGTTTACGATTTACGTAAGCGATTTACTTGGATTGCTTGGATTGTACTACTTGTGTGAATAATCTATATTTTTATTTATATTTATCATCTGTTATGAGCAGAGAGACAACATCTGCCGGAAGTAAATTCCTAGTATGTGTACAGGTAATTGGCGATTAAAGTTTGATTCTGATTTCGATGAAGGCATTGAGAATCTGATTCTGAATTCTGAAGGCATTGATCTGCCAAAACATCCGCGGTACCGACAGATTCTCAGAAGTCATGCTCGGACAAAGTCTCGGAGATAATTGCAGTATCTAAGCCAGTAGTAACCCTGTCCGCTAACAGGGATTTGGATGAAGTCTGCAGTAATGCAAAAATCCCGACCTCTCCCGGCGCTAACCATAAGACAGTGCAAAAGATCTAATCTCAGGTATGTGCCCTCTGCGGATCGATTATAAGCCCCCTCAGGTTTGGAGAGAAGAGAGAAGGGGATATTAAGAGCTCATTCGCTCTAAAATTCAATCATCCTCCATTTCTGTAGCCAGCGCTGGCTGCTTCTTCGAACAAAACAAGGACAGGAGCTTGAGACCTTAGAGCATGTGTGGAGGACTGCATCGCATAATGGTGAACAATCGTTACTCGGCGCCACTCGTGAACAGAGTTTTCCAGATTCTACAGGAGCAACAATATTCACCAAACTGGACCTGTGGAGAGTATAAATCACAGGTCACATTATGGAGTGTGAGGAGCAAGTTTGTAGGGAGATAGCAGGTATATGTAGGAAGCACAAGGTCGTGATTATGGGAGAAGTTAATTTTCTGTAAGAGGGTTGGATTGATTGTAGTATATACAATGTGTTCAGCATAGTCTGTTTGCTTGTTCGTTTATTTGCCCATTTATTTATTTGTTTGTTTGTTTGCTTATTTATTCATTCATTCATTCATTCATTCATTCATTCGTTCGTTCGTTCGTTCATTTATTTATTTATTTGATGATTCATTCATTCATTCATTCATTCATCCATCCATCCATCCATCCATCCATCCATCCATCCAAACATCCACTTATTTATCCCTTTGTTTGTTTGTATGTTTGCAGCAATGCATAGGGGTACCAACTAGAGAACGGGCTGTGTTGGATCTCCTGTTAGGAGAAGCTATGTCACGTGACGGAGGTATTTGTCTGGGAGATCTTCGGGTCCAGTGATCACAATGGCATGAATATCGATATAATTAAGGAGACGGATAGGACAGGACCCAGGGTTAGGATTTTTAATTGCAGGAACGCTAACCTTGACGAGTTGCGAAATGATTTAGAACGAGTAGATTGTGACAATTTGTTTTATGGGAAGGATGTAACAGAGAAATGCAGTTCATTTAAAGGTGAAATTTTGATGCTACAGAGTCTTTATGTTTCTGTTACGTTGAAAGGAAAGTTTAAAAGTTTTAGAGAGCCATGGTTTTCAAGCAATATTGGAAACTTGGATATGAAAACAACAGAGAGCTATAATAAATATAGGTAACATGCAGTAAATAAAGTGCTCAAGGAATATAAAAATTGTAAAACGAATCTTAACACAGAAGATAGAAAACGTAAAAGAAGATATGAGGTTGCTTCAGCAAGTAAGGATAGTTAGGGTTAAAATTGGTCCCTTAGA
The DNA here is from genome assembly GCF_030144855.1 of Hypanus sabinus. Lineage (NCBI taxonomy): Eukaryota > Metazoa > Chordata > Chondrichthyes > Myliobatiformes > Dasyatidae > Hypanus > Hypanus sabinus. The sequence goes on from NC_082731.1 coordinate 24,692,894, forward strand.
GAACAAATGTGGTCAGATCGGTGTGGAGCCAAAAGAGAAGGGGGAGATTTTGAGCAAATTATTTTCTTCGGTATTCACTAAGGAGAAGGATATTGAATTATGTAAGGTAAGTGATAAAAGTAAGGTAGTTATAGAAACTATAATGATTAAAGAACAAGGAGTACTAATGATTTTAAGCAATATAAAAGTGGATAAGTCTCCCGGTACTGACATGATATTCCTCAGGAAGTTGAGTGAATTTAGAGGAGAAATAACTGGGGCTCTGTCAGAAATATCCGAAATGTCATTAATGACCGTGATGGTGCCGGAGTATTGGTGTATTGCTCAGCTTGTCCCATTGTCTAAAAAGGGTTCTAAGAGTAAACCTAGCAATTATTGGCTTGTAAGTATGACGTCAGTTGTAGGTAAATTAATGGAAAGTATACTTACAAATGGTATATATATATATATATATATATATATATATATATAATTATCTGGATAGTCAGGGTCTGATTAGGAAAAGTCAACATCGATTTGTGCGCGGATGATCATGTTTGGCCAAACTTATTGAATTTCTTCCAGAGTTTACTAGGAAAGTTGACGAGGGTCATGCAGTGGATGGTGTCTATATGGACTTCAATAAGTCCTTTAACAAGGTTCCACACGGAAGTTTAGTTAGGAAATTTCAATCGTTAGGTATTACTGTAGAAATAGTAAAATTGATTCAACAGTGTCTGAATGGCAGATTCCAGAGAGTAGTGGTGGATAACTATTTGTCAGGTTAGCGGCCAATTACAAATGGTATGCCTCAGGGATCTGTACTGGGTCAATGATGTTTGTCATATGCATTAATGATCTGGATGATGGGGTGGTAAATTGGATTAGTAAGTATGCAGAAGGCAGAAAGCTAGATTGCGTTGTAGATATTCAAGTAGGTTTTCAAAGTTTGCAGAGTAATTTAGGCTAGATAGAAGAGTGGTCTGAACGATAGCAGATGGAGTTTAATGCTGTTAAACGTGAGGTGCTACATTTTGGTCGGAATAATCAAGATAGGACATACAGGGCAAACGGTAGGGAATTGAGAAATGCAGTAGAACAGAGTGATCTAGGAATAATGGTGCATGGTTCACTGTAGTTTGGATCTCACGTGAATAGGGTGGTGAAGAAAGCTTTTGGTATGCTGGCCTTAATAAATCAGATTATTCAATACAGGAGTTGGGGTGGAATGTTAAAATTTTACAACGCATTGGTGAGGCCAAATTGACAGTATTCTTGGAGTACAAGTCTGGTCACCGAATTATAGGAATGATTACAACAAAATAGATAGAGTGCAGAGGAGATTTACTGGAATGTTATATGGGTTTCTGAATCTAAGTTACAGAGAAAGTTTGAAAAAGTTAGTTCTTTATTTTTTGGAGCGCAGAAGTTTGAGAGGAGACTTGATAGAGGTATATAATATTATGAGGGGCATAGATAGAGTTGACGTGGATAGGCTTTTTCCATTGAGAGTAGGGGAGATTCAAAACAGAGGATAGATGTTGAGAGTTTGGGGGCAGAATTTTAGGGGCAACACCAAGGGGAATTTCTTTACTCTGAGAGTGGTAGCCGTATGGAACGCGCCTCCAGTAGAAATGGTGAGGCAGGTTCCATATTTTCAAGTAGAAAACAAAATGAATAGATATATGGACAGGAAAGGAATGGCGGGTTAAGGGCTGAGTGCAGGTCTATGGGGCTAGATGAGAGTAAGCTTTCGGCATGGACTAGAAGGGCCGAGATGGCTTGTTTCCGTACTTTAATCTTTATATGGTTATTAAAAGGGCCTTTATTAATTAACCGGGGCAACAGCCAGTCTTTTCTCTAGGGTTCAACCGCAGTTCAACGACTAGACTAAGCGGATGAACCTGGATATGAAATGTACGCTAAAATGCCTGATGTCTGAAAGGTAGAACGAGTGGAGCGACCACTTCTTGTCAGCAAATTTGTCCAAATGTATTTACGAGATTTTTCACATAGGAAGCCACTTTGCCACACTTCTCTAAGCAGGATGCAAAGGTTAAAGATCTTAGCCGATGCTGGAAGGAGAGTTGGTGGTAGTTTCCACATGGAAGGCTAGAGTCGTGGCTTTCATCAAAAGAAGGCAGGAAACATTGTTGCAAGCTGGTCAACAGGTTTGTTGTCCACCTAGGATTTGCCTCTCTGACGGAGTCTCAGAAACTGGCGCTCAATTTCCTCAGACTCATCATAATTTTCAGGAAAGTAAACCCGATATCCTACAGCTTGCACCTACTTTCCATGTTTCCAAGTTAAAACCTATGAACACCAGCACGTCAGCTGCACCAAATCAGCTCCGCTACCACTCAGGATTGTTGAAAGCTAGCGGATTTTCATGGGGTGAAAAAAAAAATAGGAGTCGAAAGCTGTTCGAGTTGTTCAGATGTAGCGCAAAGTGGAACTTTGGCATTGGCGACCTAAATTCAAAGTCTCCAGATGCTGCTCTCCTCCGCATATTACAGTTACCTTAGATTTACATCGGACAGGCTCAGAAATGAAGTGTACCCAAATACGGCGGACCTAGCACACGGAGCGAAGCCACTGACCAGAAGTTATTAAGGTCACCCGGAACACTGTGTACTGGAACATAAACACACTTCTTAAAACGCATGATACCACTTCAATGAAGCGGACGGTCAACACGAGCCATCCTCTGAAACTCCAGCAGCAAGTCACACAAAACATTTGTGCTCTCACGAAGCAATGTATATCTATTTCATTTTCATTTTTTGTACACGATGGCACTGTGAGTACACTTCGCATTTTCACGCGAGAAATGAAATACAAGCAATTGATTTTATTCAGCTGCATATTTGTTTCGAATCCGTTTTTTTTTTGTCAAATCTCAGGTTAATCTATCCTGGATGTCTCTGAATGGGCCTTTCCGTCAGTACTCAGCAGCGAGACTGCAATTCTTGAAAGCTGTTTCTTTTCAGTCGTGCTTTTTTTTTAATCTGGGGTAAAGTGTTTCAAAACCTAGATGCTATTCAGCTCCCCAGGTCGCCAAGGTCGTCATTGGATTGGATAGGACCATGGTTGTACCGTTCCTGTCGAAGTCGATACGGACGACAGGGCAAGCTGGGCACCTGCTCCCCACGCTAAGCTCATTTTTTCTAAGAAACTGATACATCCAACGGAATGGCAGGGACAACTAAAGCTCAGCTCCAGCTGTGTCACAGGAGTTATTAATATTTTTTTCTTCCAGCTATAGTGTAGAAGTCGGCGCAAGACGTCGGAGATTTGAAATAAGAGGTTGCCTTCTCTTAGTTGAGCTGCCCAGCACGGTCGACTAATGGTGTCTTTCCTTTGAGTATCTTGACATTATCGTCCGTTGTATCTGTAGATATAGGGTCGACACGTAAATGCAAATGTGAACACCAGTTGCGATTCCCCAATTCCCAACAAAAGTGTGCTTTGAAGAGCACGCTGACTCATCTTCCTTCAGAGCAACTTCTGATCACAAATGCATTTGAAGAGAGTGTGTAAGAAATTAACTACTTTATCATTGTTATTGGGAGCTGTTCTTTTATTTTGAAACAAGTTAATGCATAGTGGATTTCATTCGGTATAGTTAACAATGTCAGGTTTTCAGGAGAAACTCTTAAATGAAATAAATAGGTGCACACTGGCATCGTCTCATTACTGGTATTCTTTTTTTTTCTTGACCATGAACCATTTTCGCAGTGCATGGCTCTGGCACTTCTGCAACTCAAAATCAGGCTTTAGAAAGAAGGACATCTGGTCAAATGGTGACTCTAAACTGTGCCTACAGTACCACAGCACAGAGTTTTTACCTGCACTGGTACAAACTATCATCACAGAGCAAACTCGAATTTATTGTGAGAATTTATTCTGAGAACTCAGAAGAAATGAGAGGAGAGCTGTTCCACAAACGTTTCTCTGCAGATCTCCAGACGAAAAGTTCATTCTCCAGCTTAATTATCTGGGGTCTCCAGTTGAAAGATAACGCTGTGTACTATTGCGCTATGAGTCTCACTGTGAATAAAAGCAACTGCATCTTAGCGCAAAAACCGCCTTTATCTTTGATCATGTCATTCTGACACCTTTGAATGGCATCACAGGTCCAGGAGCTGTTACAATAGGTAGACAGTTGATAGTCTTTCTAAGACACATGGGGCGGAAACCAGATGAGCTTCCGATTTGAATTTAAGCACCTGCTTCACAGAGCAGACAAGAATTAAAATAAACTCACTCACACTCCCAATGTTCTGCAAAGGTTTGCCCCGTCCTGGTGCCGCAAATAACATTAGCGCAACAGTGGATCATAGCAAAAGGAAAGCTGTAATACTTTATGAAAGCAAATATCCACAGGAAAATGGGAGGCAGCTCGGCAATGAAATGACAGTGTTTTTCGCTCTAAAACGCCAGCAAGTTCAGTGGATACAAAGAAGAACTTGATATATCAATAGAGAAAATAAAATTATCAGTTCTAGGACGATTCAAATAACACTATACAAGGATTTGGGTTCCTGAATACAATTACGTGTATGTTTTGCATTTCGAAATTTACGACTATATTTCCCTGCCACACTTATTGTTTTGTTTTCGCCGATATTTATCAGTTCCATTCGTAATTCAAGTCATGGTAATGTTGGGCACAAGGAAAGATATTTTTTTATCTTATCGGGGAAAGCCTTGTGATGCTTCGGCAGGGTAAATGCTGCATTTCAGGATATGTTTTAGAATGGCAATAAAATATGACACAAACTTGGTAATGTGCGTACTTTTCGTGTGGTAACAAATTCCTCAGACAACAACTCTCTCTTGCTAAAGATACCGCACTTATCAATCCCGTTCTAAAATGACATTTCTCTAGTTTGCGGCTGTGTTCAGTGGTCTTGGACTGAACACCAAGGGAAACATACTCTCTCTCGCCTCTCTATCAATGCTTTAAAACAGTCGATAGGTCCCAAAGAGAATACCCCTCATTATTTACAATTTTAGTGAATTCAGGCCCAAAACTAAAGAAAAATACTTAATAAGTTAATAAGACATAAGAACATAATTGATTCATTTGTCCCATCAAGATTGGTCTGCATTAGATCATGGCTGATCATTCATCAGCCTCCTGAGCCTCACTTACCAGACATCTCCCATTATAATGCAATGCCGTGCCCAATAGAACAGCTGTTAAACTACGCCTTAACTATCACCAAAAACCTAGTTGCTCTGGCTGCCTGTGATAATAAATTCCAGAACTTTACCAACCTTTCACTAAAGAAATTTCTCCGCAACTCTGTTTTAAATCCACGCTTCTATACCTTGAGCCTGAGGCCTGCTGTCTGAGGTTCCTCCATCAGGAAACATTCGTTCCACATATGCTCTGTCTCGGCTTTTCAACACTCGAAAGCTTTCGATGAAATATTTCTTCCTTCTTCTAACTTACAGAGGATACAAATATAGAGCTATGAAACATTCCTCGTATGATAACCTAACAGTACCTCCAGTTGAACTTGGTCTTCTTTGTGCTTCCCCCTCTAGCCGTCGGACCGTGGTTTTCTTTTGCCATGTGTTTTTGATTGTTTTCTTGCCCCATGTACTCCTATTCCTGCTCCTGCCCTATCAGGCCCCTGTATTACTGAGTATTCCGCCTCTCACCTGTTTCTCATTATCACCTGTTTCGCTGCCAATAACTCTCAATGGATACGACTAATTATTTTCTTTTTTGCATTGTACAGCTGAAAGTCACAACGGTTTCCAAGGTCAGTTCAGGAAAGAAAGATGCCTTAATGCAATTAGATAAATAATTGCTGCTTAAAACTGACGGAAACCGATTTTGGACATCCCTTGACAGATTCCACGTAGGAAATGTGCCTACTGATCCGGCATACAATTGCGTTAAAGGAAATTGGATTTTAATCTCTCAACACCGACTATCTTGCGAGTAAAATTGCAGTCTATGGTGAATATAAGGGTTGATCTTAGAGCTGTGGCGGGGAAACCGATAGAAACAGACAAGTACACCTCGGAAAAGCGCAGTTCTGTATCAGGATTAACATGCATTTAAGGAAACGGGGTTTTGAACTTCCTATACAGACCATCTTGCTGGCGAACGTGCAGTCTCCGGTGAATAAAATCGATGATTTCAGTGGCAGGGTGCTGTATTAGAGGGCCATTAGGACTGCATGTGTCCTCTGTTTCGGGAAATCCTGATTAACCACTTCCGTACTGGATGCTGAGATTCAAATCGGCGGGATTACTATACATCGTCAGAATAGATCGATAGAGCGTCTCAAAGGAAGAGGTGGAGCAGAATTGTTCATGATCAACTCTTTTTGGTTACCAAATATATCAGTCTTGACACAATTCTTTTCACCGGGCATGTAATATCTTTGAGTTACGTTCCGGCCTGACTAGCTAGCACGGGAGAATGCTGTGCTCATTTTGGTACCGGTAATTATTCCACCTCAGGCCAATGTGAAACAGGTTTTACGGGATATGAGCAATGAGGTGAACCTGCACGAAACAGCACAGCCTGCCGTCTTCACTATCATTTGGGGGTATTTTAACTAGGCCAGTCATAATATATCACGAAACAATTACCATTAACATTTTACTTACAATACTAGATGAAAGAACATACACGACCATTGATAAACCAACATTAGGTAAAAGTACCGTTTTATTCCAGCTGCTCACTTCGGGAACTCTAATCATCTGGCTGTATTTATAATTCCAGTGTACAGGCAGGGTCTCCAGTGAGGACGAAAAAGTTATGGACATGGGAAGCACAGAAGGACTTACAGGGATGTATTTACTCGGAGGTCTGGACCATATTCAGGGATTCATCATCGAATCTGTGCATGCTGCAGCTATTACCGACTTCATTCAACGGCTGTGTGAATGAGTGTGTGCTTACGAAAACTTGCTGTACATCCCCAAGCCAAGCCGCGTGCACAAACTAGGTCCTTTGTGCTCTGCAGAAGGTTAGACCTGTGGCATTCAATTCTGGCTAACAAGGGCTGCACCAGAAAAACAGGTATGACTTGCGGAGGGCTATTTCAAGGGCGAAACGACAATTTTGACCAAGGTTGGTAACTTCAGATATACGACAACTCTGGCAAGTTGTACAAGTCTTGTGAACCGAAATCCAACAGCATGAATGGCAACGATGCTTCAATACCAGATGAACACTACGGCTTATATGCCCGTGTGGAAAGGGGGAATATAATTACAAACCAATTATTCCAGTGATAGAAACACAGCAAAACCTACAGCACAATACAGGCCCTTTCGCCCACAAATCTGTGCCAATCAAATCCATACCTTATAATTCGACAGGCTTACCCAGAGCCCTCTACTTTTTCAGCCTTATATATCCAGACAAAAATATGTTAAAAGACCTATCGTTTTCCCCACAACAATCGCCGACCTCCAATTCCACGCACTCACCACACTCTGCCAAAAAAAAAAAAAAAAAAAAAAAAAAAAACACCCGCTATCTCCTCGGTACCTAATTCCAACTTAAATCTATGACATTTCGTGCTAGGCATTTCAGCCTTGGGGAAACTCTGACTATCCACACGATCAATGTCTCTCGTTAGCTTGTACACCTCTGTCAGATCAGCTTTCATCCTCCGTCGCTCCAAGGAGAAAAGTCAAAGTTCACTCAACCTAATTCAATCGCAGCAAGAGGCGGGGAGGAAAGAGGTAAAAGAACCTCGGAGAGAAGCTGTTTTGTTTGAACTGTTCACGGCAAAGTGGCTAGACTGAGCAGGCGCGTGAACGTCGGCGCGTGAGGTCTTGGGAGAATTTAAATAGCAAGCAGAGGCTGAGTACGAGCTTCACTCCAGGTGAGGAAAGGCCGGGTAAACTACTTTAATTAATCTAATTAGATTAGGCGAAGGTAATGGAGGCAGCATTTAGGGCAGTTGTGCTCCGTTTACAGTATGTGAGAATTCAGGGCGAGCACTGTTGTCCATGATGACGACAGCTGCAAACGGTACATGGAGCTGCAGCTCCTGACAAACCGTGTTAGGGACCTTGAGCTGGAGCTGGATGTACTTCAGTTCATTCGGGAGGCAGAGGCAGAAATAAATGGGAGTTTCAGGGAGATTGTCACCGCTAGGAGTCAGGAGACAGGTAGTTGCGTGACCGTCAGGAGAGGAAGGGGAATAGACAGGAAGAGCAGAGCACTCTGTGTCAGTTCCCATCAATAATAAGTGTATCGTTTTGAATACTGCTGTTGGGGCGACCTAACCGGAACAGGTTGTAGTTGTTTCTTCTCTGGCACCTAGACTGGACTCTCAGCTCAGAAGAGGAAGAGGGAAATAGAAGTGCAGTAGTTATAGGGGATTCGATAGTTAGTGGAACAGATATGTGTTTCTGTGGAAGAGATTGAGAATCCTGGATGGATAGTTGCCTCCCTGTGTCAGGGTCCACGATATATCGGATCGAGTTCTCAGTATCCTCAAGAGAGAAGGTGAGCAGCAGGAGGTCTTGGTCCATGTAGGGACCAATGACGTAGGTAGGAAAAGTGAGGAGCTCCTGAAAGGCGATGAAAGAGAGCTAGGATCCCAGTTAAAGGTCAGGACCTCCAGGAGAGCAATCTCAGGATTGCTTACAGTGCCACGTGCAGGTGCATTTAGAAATAACAAGATGTTGCAGATCAACACGCGAATAAGACATTGGGCAGTAGTGAGGGCTTCAGATTTATAGATAATTCCGTAGTTTCCAGGGAAGGAGGGACCTGTTCCGCCGGGACAGTTTACATCGGAACTGGAGGGGAACAAATACTCTTGCAGGTTGGTTTGCTAGAGAGTCTGCAGTGGATTTAATCTAGATACAAGAGTGGAGAAAAACCAGAATGTAGGAACAAATGTATGGGAGAAGGAAGCAAAAGAAGACTGTTAGAGATGAACAGAGAGTAAGAGGTGGACAATTTCTGAAATGCATCTATTATAATGCTAGGAGCATTGTAAGAAACGTGGATGACCTTAGAGCATGGATTGATCACTGGAAACATGAAGTTGTAGCTCTTAGTGAAACATGATTGCAGGAGTGACGTGATAGGCAACTAAATATTCCTGGATTTCGGTGCATCAGGTGTGCTAGAATTTGAGGGACAAGAGGGGGAGATGTTGAGTTGCTTGTCAGATAAATTTTTACAGCGGTTCTCTGGCAAGATAGATTAGAGGGCTCGTCCAGGAAGACAATTTAGGTGGAAGTGAGAAATGGGAAAGGTGTAGTTACACATAGGGTTGTACAGTAGACCATCTAATGGGAAGCGAGAATTGAAGAAGCAAATTTCCCAGGAGATAGCTGATATTTTTAGTAAGCACAGGGTTGTGATATGGGAGATATTATTTTTCAACACATAGACTGGGAAGCCTATACTCTAAAAGGGATGGATGGTTTGAAGTGTGTAAAATGTGTGCAGGATAGTTTTTGAGGCAATACATAGAGGTACCAAATAGAGAAGGAGCAGTGTTTCATATTCTGTTAGGGAATGTAATAAGTCAGGTGACGCAGCTATGTGTTGGGGAGCACTTCGTATTCAGTGATCACAATGCCATTAGTTTCAATATAATCATGTAGAAGGATAGGATTGGACCAAGGGTTTAAATTTTTGACGGGAGAAAGGCTAACTTTGAGGAGATGAGAAAGGACTTAGAAGGATTAAATTGGGACTTTTCTTTTCCATGGGAACGATGTAATAGAGAAATGGAGGTGATTTAAAGCTGAAATTTTGAGGGTACAGAACCTTTATGCTCCTGTTAGGTTGAAAGGAAAGGTTAAAAATTTGATAAATCCATGCATTTCATTGGATATTGGAAACCTGATTAGGAAAGGAGATATATCTGCAATAAATATAGGCAGTTTGGAGTAAATGTGGTTCTGTAAGAATATAAAGAACGGAAGAAGAATCTTAAGATTGAAATTAGAAAAAAACTAAAAAAAAGATACGTGAATGCTTTGGCCAGTAAAGTGAATATAAATCCGAATGGTTTCCACAGTTATATTAACAGTAAAAGGATAGTGAGGGATACAATTGGTCCCTTAGAGAATCATAGTGGTCAGCTATGTTTTGAGCTGAAAGAGATGGGGTATATTTTGAACAATTTATTTTCATCGGTATTCAATAAGGAGAAGGATATTGCTTTGTATAAGGTAATGGAAACAAGTAGGGAAGTTATGGAAACTATGAAGATTAAGGAAGAGGAAGTACTGGCGCTTTTGAGGAATATACAAGAGGATAAATCTCCGGTCCTGACAGGATATTCCCAAGGACTTTCTGGGATGTTAGTGTAGAAATAGCAGGGGCTCTGGCAGCAATATGTAAAACGTCATTAGAAACGGGGATGGTGACTGAGAATTGGCGTTTTGCTCATGTGCTTCCATTGTTTAAAAAGGATCTAAGAGTAAACCTAGCAATTATAGGCCTGTCAGTTTGACGTCAGTGGTGGGTAAATTAATGGAAAGTATTTTAGAGGTGGTATATATAATTATCTGGATAGACACGGTCGTCTGATTAGAAAGTCCACATGGAATTGTGCGTGGAGGGTCACGTTTGACAAATATTATTGCATTTTTGAAGAGGTTACGAGGAAAATTGGCTAGGTTAAAGCAGAGGATGTTTTCTATATGAACTTCAGTAAGGCCTTTGACAAGGTTCTGCACGGAAGGTTAGTTAGGAAGGTTCAATCTTTAGGTATTAATATTGAAATAGTAAACTGGATTCAGCAGTGGCTGGATGGGAGATTTCAGAGAGTAGTCAGGAATAACTGTTTGTCAGGTCAGAGGCCGGTGACTAGTAGTGTGCCCCAGGGATCTCTACATGTTCTAATGTTGTCTGTCCTATACATTAAGGATCTGGATGATGGGGTTGTAAATTGAATTAGTAAGTATGCAGATGATAATACGATGGAGTTGTGGATAATGAAGTAGGTTTTCAAAGTTTGCAGAGAGATTTAGTTCAGGTAGAAGAGTGGGCTGAACGTTGGTAGATGGAGCTTAGTGCTGATAAGTGTGAGGTGCTACATTTTTGTAAGTATAATCCAAATAGGACATGCATGATAAATGGTAGGGCATTGAAGAGTGCAGTAGAAAAAAATGTTGTAGGAATAATGGAGCATAGTTCCCTGAAGGTGGAATAACATGTGGTTAGGGTGGTGAACAAGGCTTTTGGTATGTTGGCCTTTATAAATCTGAGCATTGAGCATAGGAGTCGGGATGTAATTTTGAAATTGTACAAGGCATTGATAAGCCCGAACTTGTAGTTTTGTGTACAGTTTTTGTCCACGAATTATAGGAATAAAGTCAACAAAATAGAGAGAGTACAGAAAATATTTACTAGAATATTACCGGGGATTCAGCACCTAAGTTACAGGCAAAGGTTGCCCAAGTTAGGCCTTTATTCCTTGGATCCTAGAAGGTTGAGGGCGGACTTGATAGAGGTATTATAAGTTATGCCAGGGAAAGATAGAGTTGACGTGGAGAGGCGTTTTTCCATTGTGAGTAGAGAGATTCACACAAGAGGACATGAGTTGAGAGTTAGGGGGCAAAAGTTTAAGAGTAACAAGAGAGGGAATTTCTTTACTCGGAGTGTGATAGCTGTGTGGAACGAGCTTCCAGTATACATTGTAGGGGCAGGTTCGATATTGTCATTTAAAGTAAAATTGGATAGGTGCACGGACTGGAAAGGAATGGAGGTTTATGGGCTTAGTGCGGGTCATTGGAACTAGGTAAGTAAGCGTTCGGTACGGACTGGAAGGACCGAGATGGCCTGTTTCCATGCTGCAATTCCTATATGGTATTTATAGTTATATTCTCATAAAGAATGTTCCTTAGTACAGAAAACCTCTCGTAAATTCCCTCTGCACCCTTTCCATGGTTTGTTCATCCTGCCTGTAGTGAGGCAAACATAATTCAGCGCAGTACTTCAAGTGGGGTCTGACCAGTGTCGTACAAAGCTGCAACATGACCTGTCGGCTCTTAAATCTAATCCCACATCGATGAAGACCAATGGGCCATAAGACTTATTAATGGCGGACTCAACTGCGTAGCAGCTTTGAGTGTCCTATGTATTCGTACCCCAAGCTTGCAATCAATGCTAAATTCTGTCATCACATTTGACCTACCAAATTAAAACATCTCACACTTATCTGGGTTGGACTCCATCTGCCAGTTCTGAGCCAAGTTTTGCATCCTTTCAATGACCCGATGTAGTATCTACCAGCCATCCATGCTATTCACAACACCACCATACGTTGTGTCTTCAGCAAATTTATAAATCCATCTCTCCACTTCCTCATACAGGTTATTTATAAAAATTACAAATGTTTGTGGTCACAGAACAGATCCCTGAGGCACAACACTTATCACCGGCCACCATGCAGAATATGACCAGCCTACAACAACGTTTTGCCTTCTGTGGGCATCCATTTCTGGATCCACAAAACAATATCCCCTTTGTTTCCCTTGCCTCCTTACTTTCCCAATAAGCCTTGCATGCTTACCTTATTAAATGTTGCTAAAATCAGCATACACTACATTTATGACTCTACCTTCATCATTCAGTTTCGTCACTTACTCAAAAAAATCAATCAAGCTCTTCAGCCAAGACCGGCCTTTGGCAAAGCCATGCTGACTATTCTTAATCATTTTTTGCATCTTCCAATCCCGTATCTCAGGATCTTCTCCATCGACTTAGCAACAACTGAAGTAAGACTCATTGGTCTGCAACTTCCTTGGTATACCTACCCCCTTTCTTGAATAAGGGGACAGCATTCGCAGTCCTGCAAAGTTCCGGAACCACTTCCATCTTCATTGATAATTCTAAGATGACTCAGGTGCTCAAAAATCTCCTACTTCGGTTCACACAGTAGCCTGCATACATCCCGTTCGTTCACAGAGACTTAGCCAAGTTGATGCTTTCCAAAAGCTCCATCCTCCAGCATATCCTCTTCCTTAAAATCTACATGCTGAAGCCTTTCAATGCGCTGCAAGTCCTCCCTACAATCTCGAAGTTATTTTTTTCCTTAGCGAATACTGAAGCAAACTATTCATTAACTACTCCTGTCATCCCTTTCTTTTCCATAAACACGTTTCCACTTTGAGACATGATTGGTCCTATTATTTCACTGTTTATCCTTTGTGCTCACGTACTTGTAGATTTTCCGAAACGCTGTCCACAAGGCCTTTTCATGTCCCCTTCTGATTCTCCAAATTTCATTTTTGAGCTCTTTTCTGCTAAGTTTATAATCTCTTATATCTCCATAATTGCTATATATCTATAATATCACTATAATTAGCTATTTGAAACTTTCGTAATCAGGTTGCCGAATAGGCTATAACTCACCGGGGACGTAATATAAGTGAAGTTAGCCATTGTCTGACCGTTCAAGGTGTTCGCCACCAATAGCGACTGGAGAGAAGACGTGGATAATACTCACTGGGAAGCCAAGCCACAATCGATAAACCACTCCACCGCACCAGAATCGACCAAGACAGAGAGTGTTAGCCGTTGGACACCCCACACCAGCGAAACAGAATTGAGGGTGAATGGCGTCGAGGTGGGCTGGACAAGGATCACGCTCACCAGTGCGCCCCGTCCTGCTGGTGAGCTGTTGCATTTTACTGGGCCAGTGAAGATCAATTCGTCTGGTTGGACACAGTACAGACAGGGCTGGATGTTGATTTTTCTTTGTCTTTCAGTTCGCTTTAGCCAGGTACAGTTAACCTAAATAGCTTCGGGCTCTGGAGAGGTAATAGTAGATAGGGGCAAACGGCAGTACAAAGTAGGATAACGAGGAGCCTGGAATTCACCCAGCGTCCGCAAGGACCTTCTGGAAACCTCCAAGCATCCTTCGCCACACCCCGCGGCACTGCTGAAGGCGACCATCAATACGTATGGCCAAATTCAACAGCGTTTCAAATGCGGCACCAAGGTTCTGGATGACCAGCTCATATTTGACATGTTCGGAGAGGTCATACAGGAAGGTGTCGTGCTGCGCCACCGAGTTCCAGCTGCTGGAGTTGGCTAGGATCTGGAACTCTATAGCATAATCTGACACAGATCTGCGCTCCTGGTGCATGTGCAGCATTTCACGAGCAGCCTCTCTCCCAAGTTTGGAGCCATCAAACACTGCTATAATTTCCCCAGGGGAAAATAAAAACACTGATAACTGATGCAGAAAGGTGGACCTGCCCCAAAGTCGGCTTTTCCCCATTCTTTCACCCGGCCGGACAGTTGAGTGATGAGTTAGGCCATCTTGGCTTGATCAGTCGGATAAGTTGTTGTTTGTGATTCAAAAATGAGGGTGCACTGGTCGAGAAAAAGAAACGGCAGGTACCAGGCTAAACTGAGTACTTTACTGGATTAGGCAGACGGGGGTGTTGGATATGAGCTGTAAGTGAAAACACAGATGACGGAGCGGAAGATGCAGTCGTAGAATATTGATGTGCGCTCTGGAGCGTCTAGAGTGACTGGGACTGGACCAGAAGGTCGGCTACATTGGCAGAAAGCGACTCTAATGATCTAAACACTGAGTCCAGCGCGTTCTGGTGTCTGCCGTATAAAATTCCCCGTTGTTTCAGGACGGCTCTCAAACTACCGGGGCCTGCTCAATTCACTTTGGCTAAATTGTACTGTCAGTGCGCTGAAACTTGGATCCAATCGCGGACCGAGTACTGTGCTCACTATGATACTTACTGAGTAACAAATACAGCGGTCAACAAAGTCCGCATCAAAGATTCCAGAGAAATAAAAAAAAACAATACAAAACAATATCGGGAAACAGTCGGTGGAGATATTCGGACGGATAGAGTTCAACTACGAAGGCGGCAAAGTGTCAGAAAAACTGACTGCACAATTTGGCAACGTGCAGGTGATCGCACAGGCCTAAAATACACTGAACAATAAACAGGTGATAGATGTAGAATAAATAGAAGCAGGTGATAGGTGTAGAATAATGAGACGAAATGCAGCAAAACAGGTAATAATGAGAAACAGGTGATAGGCGAAGTGCACAGTTATACAAGGGCCGGAGTCGAGCAGGAGCGGACACAGCAACACAGGGGACGTGAAAACAAACAAGAGTACATGACAATACAAAAGCACAGGCTGACGGCTATGTGGAAAACACACAAAAATACAAAGTTTAACTGGAAGTACTAACACTTTGGCACGTAGTATATCTTGTCCAGGTGATCTGTGCACCTTAAATACTTTGCGCTTGCAATAGTAAAGTCAAGCACTCCTGTTCCTTGACATTCAGCGACCTCTGGCGCACTGCTAGTGTCTCTGACAGTGTATACTGATGCAGAAAAGCCATCAAGTTCATCCATCATTTTTATCTCCTATTGGTTGATCCCCAGCAACATTTTACAGTGATCCAATATCAAGGATCACCACGCTTTTACTCTTTATGCAACTGAAAACAAGTCCATTGGTACCTGCTTTATACTATTAGCTAGTCTGCAGTCGTATTTTTTTTTCTCTTCTTATATCGTTTATAGTTTCCTTTTGTTAGATTTTAAAAGCTTCCCAATCATCCTTCTATACACTTTTGCCACCTAATATACTCTTTCCTTTGCTTATATGCAGTACTTAAATAATCTTTTTTCATGCATTTATGTCTTCCCTTGCCATTTGTGTAATATCGTCCCCTGTGGGGGGTCTGCACCATGCACCTTGTGAGCTCTTCCAAGCCCTTCAGTAAAGTGTGCTCGATTGTCATCACCGACGGAATCGCCTCCAATCGATCTGTGCAAGCTCCTTTCTCATACCTGTCAATCTCTTAGTTTATTTGCGACCCTAATATATGTGGGTTATGCGTTCACTTTCAAATTATAGTGTGAATTAAATCATATTATGATCATTACCTCCCAAGGGTTCCTTTTCGTGAAGCACACTGATAATTCTGCGTTACTACAAAACAACAAATCTTCAATTCAGCTCAAGTACAAGGTGCTCCATAAAGCCATTTCTTAGGTCTACAACAAGTTCCCTCTCTTGGGATACGACACCAACCTGAGTTTCCCATTCAGCCTTCATATTGTATTCCCCTATTAACAATTGTCACATTATCCTGATTACATGCCGTTTGCATATCCTTTGCAATATAAACCCTGGAGCGTGGCTGCTGTTTTGTGGCCTATGTATGATTTTGATTTATGCGTATAGTTTACTTGCATTTAAATACAGAGCCTTCAATTCTAGATTCTTGGCTGTTTTGAATTTTGGCTCTGTTTTAACTGCATATAAACTACAGACAAAACTTTGGAATTTCCTTCAACACCTGTTAAAGTACTGGCGCACTATAATCACATGAACTATGAACAATCATAAACAACAACTGCATTTATCAAAATAAGTCGCTGCATTTCCCAGGGCGGCTCTATAAACCCACAATAATTTGGTTTCGCGTTACACACGAGCTCTAATATATGCAGAGGACGAAAAGCGCGATTCAAATCGGAAATAACAAAATAAATGACATTTAGCACCGTCTCCCGCATAAACGATTTGAAATTACTCTTTCAGCAGAAAAGCAGAAGCAATTAATTAGTGAAAGCGTTTTCTAATGATATACACCTGAAATTTAAATTGCTTGACGACAAAGTATTAAACACAATGAAATATGCAATAAGATTTCCAAAATGGCGGTTCAACGCAGCTTGCAGCGGCCACTCCGGAGCTGATTATCTGTTATTTGTGAACTGTGGTACCGTGGACAATCAGAATCCATTGAAACCGGAAGTAGCAGCACGGAGTAACATCGGGAAATCTCCAGGAAGACCATCTTCGTTGCTGCTGATGCTGCTGTGAAGATTCTGCTGGGAAGAACAGTCCCCTATTCCTCGGGATGGCGTTGCCGATGGCCGTTGGCGGGGCCGGCTAAATTCGCTCGGCAGAGGATGGAGCTCGCAGAAGTCGGAGTCCGCTGCGGTCAGGTCGTTTTCGGTGTGTGCTGCATCTGCGAGGCTGGGTTCGACGGAGCTTTCGTTATGTGCTGCGTCTGCACGGCTGAGTCGGTCGGCACCGTGGAAGTCCATAGCGGGTGTATTCCCTTCGGCCGCAGGCGTGGGATGGCGAGTCCGTCGGGACGCTGGGGACTTGTGAAAGCTGTGTGGTGATTTATTTTGAACTTATAGTCCTTTACCATCTTTGGACTATTTTCACTGTGCCCATAGACTGTCTTTTTTTTATCAATTATGCTATCGTTTGGACTGTTGTAACTATATGCTGTAACTATGTGGTTTTGTGCAGCTCTTGTAGCTTTAGTTGTTGGTCTTCTTTGTCTGGTGGATTTGGGGCTCATTTTCGGGAAACGCCCTAAGACGGTAGCGCGATAATAATACACAGCACCCGCTTGGACTCTGGATTGGGGATTGCCAAACGTTATGTGGATTTTCTAGTGTAGCCTGTTTTGTCACATGCTTTTGTGATATCATTCTGATGAATCGTTGTCTCATTTTTTAACTGCATTGCATTTGTGGTTTCTAAATGATAATAAACTGAATCTGAATCTGAATAGAGCTAGCTGAATATGAAACAGCGCAGCGGATTGCAATACAACTGAGGGATGCAAATGAAACCGTTAAATACACGGGCTTTGAACGAGCAAAAAAAATAGATATTTATTTAATAATGGGATCCGAAATGACATATTTCATAAAACACTGTTTGCTGAGAGTACACCTGTATAGAGCAGAACGAACAACACAATAGCCAGATAAGAATTCGAATGATATATTTTCATCAACGACAACAGGATCTACAAGGGATCAGCAGCATATTGATACAAGTATACATCAGTAAACCTGAGCGAAATCTCAGCACAGAAAAAATGAAGAATTTGCCACACTGGAAAGAAAAATACACAGCTGATAGAACTGCATGACTTTCCAGGAAAGACATTCCCACGAGCTGAGCAGACAGGACATCGTGAAAGAAGCGCGGATGGCCTGGCTCAGATTTGGAAACCACTTCACTGGAATAGGCAGTTCCTCATGGCAATGTAGACAAGCAGTTTAAAAGAAAAACATATCAGAGCACGTAATAAAGACCAACAAATCCAGGAAGCTAAATGCATAAA
Organism: Hypanus sabinus; assembly: GCF_030144855.1. NCBI lineage: Eukaryota > Metazoa > Chordata > Chondrichthyes > Myliobatiformes > Dasyatidae > Hypanus > Hypanus sabinus. The sequence goes on from NC_082731.1 coordinate 24,710,989, forward strand.
CTCTGCAACAGTTCAACACAAATTGATAATTTATACATGCAGAATCTAGAAGCAATATCAGTCAGCAAAATCTTTCCATAAACTGCAAACACATGAAAGGCACCATTCATTACTGAAATGCAATTTTGAATGCGCTTTAAAGTCACAGGGTCCACAAATAATATTATGACCAAGCTGTTACTAAAGACAGTACAATCCAGAAAATTGATTGGACATAATTACCCAGGATAAATGAGCTGGAATTATATATTAATTAATTTACTTGACCAATCCAATACACATAACATACAAAAGCAAGTAAATAAGAGATAACCACAAAAATACTGAATTGAAAGGGGAAACTGAAAGATCATGCAAATTGAGCAAATATCCATAGTCCAAATAGAAACATCTACAAATGATAATGATCGGAAGATTACTACACAATAGTATTAACGAAGCAAGCCGCCTCTTTAATATATTTGTAAATCTCCAGCAAGCCACAAATATTTAAGTTAAAAAGGGCTCGAGTAATATAAAAGTTGTTTGCAATTGTACTTAACGATGCCAGTCTCTCATGTATTACAGGTCTGATATGTGTTTTTCAAACAAATCTCCGACAGCCTAGCTCAGATTAGGAGACCTCTTCCCAAACACATGGAAGGTCATGTTGACAATATAGGGTCAGGGTGTTAGCACTATTATATTACAATAAATAAGAAACTAACAAAACCAAGATGATGAAAGAAGCAAATTCCAAGAGAAACCAGCAACGATCCATTCATTGTAGGGTCCTGCAGCAACTTAACGCAAACTGATTACACACACAGGCACAATCAAGGGACAATCATCACTCTGCAGAACCTTTACTCATTTATTTACATTCATACTTATTTTTATTGCTCATTTATTTATTACTCATTTACTTATTATATCTTACATCCGTGACAGAACGAAGCGATAAAAATCTCCGAATGCTGAGTCTGTCTCAATGTACAGACATGTGAATTTATACGTCTAATTGTTTGCAGAAGGAAGTTGTACCGGAGCCTCTGGGATTTGTCGTTAATGCTGACGTACCATAATCCTGACGGAAGCAGTCGATAAATCTTATGGTTGTGGCGACTGTCGTCCCTTCTGAACATCCAGGCCTTATTTACCCATCTGGAGGGCAGGTAATGGAGATGTTGGTCTGTCCATACTACCCACTGCAGAGCTGAACTATCAAAATTGGCGCAAGTATGTACGAGACTATGATTTAGCCAGTCTGAACTTTCTCAATGGTCTCCCTGTAGAATGTCTTCAGGATTTTGAGGCCTATGCCGAACTTGTTCTGTCACCTGACGTGGAAGAGACTCTTATGATTGCTTGCCTTTGCCCCCGCACAGCCTGTGTCTTGCAAGTGAGATCTTCGGTGATCTCTATGAGGAGGTACTTGAAACATCTCACCATCCCATCTGCCCTCCCATTGATGATGATCGGGACCAGCGTGTTTTCTTTCATCCTTTAATACGCGATCAGATCTTTTGATTTGGGATGATTGAGGAAGTGATTGTTATTTATCACGGTGCCAAGTTGAATACCTCTCCTCTGTAGGATCTCTTTTCACCGCAAGATAAAAAGCTGATCAATGTTGCGACATCATCTCTTGGAACTGCGTTGCAGAAAAGAGAGTAGAGTAAAAGGAGTAGAGGAAGAAACCGACGAAACGACGCTGGGGGTGGGGGAGGCACTTGTGTTGAGAGTCAAAGTGGCAGAGGTGGAGTAACCAGTGTTTACCATGCAATCAGAAGTCCAGGCACGAGCTGTACAACGATGGGTGCGGAGCGATGTCTGTGGAGTTCATGTCATGTCTGCGGGAATTATCGTGTTTAATGCTGAACTGTAAATTAGAAAAAAAAACATTATAACGTATGCGACTTTCTTCAGGGTGTTTCAGGATGCAAAATGAAAACTGAGCAAAGTAAGCTTATTTCACTATAAATACTAAGCTGCCCCAATTTTACAGCAAGAATCCTACACTTTATACTACGAGGAAAAAAATATTACAGAAAGGACAATTAGTTACACTGGCAGGTCGTGCCATACTCCCCCCAGCCTCTTAAGTGACGAAGTTTTAACTATCTATCGAATTCCCTGTCTCCCTGTCTGTCTGTCTGTCTATCTATCTATCTATCTATCTATCTATCTATCTATCTATCTATCTATCTATCTATCTATCTATCTATCTATCTATCTATCTATCTATCTATCTATCTATCCATCCATCTATCTATACTCTTTGCAATATTCAGCATCTTCTAATTTCAATCGAGAGAGAGAGGTCAACACACTTGTTTGCAGCATTAGAACAAGCCGTGTTTATCCTTTAAGTCATGAGGTGCTGCGGTAGTTTAAAATCAGTCTAGAGGAGGTACAAAATGGAGTTACTTCACGGGCTCAAATACCGTTCACTTTTTATTAGGCCAATTAGTGAAATAAAGTATATTCATCTTTCAGGATCATGTCGATTGAAATCCATGATACTGCCTTCCAAGTACTTAAGAGCAAACAGAGACTTGCGGAATTCCACGAAATCAAAATGTGGCGTTCTGAAAATAACATATTGCCCTCTTTTACCCCGGCACATCATTTCGCAACTTGCAATTTCTTACTTATGATTTTAGAACAGACAGATTTTTGGACTGCTGATCGGCAACTAAAAACATGTCATTACGTATCACTTTAGGCCATTTTTTGCATTTCTGAAAAAGCATTTTCTGTCATTCAGTTTGATATCCCAGAAGACTGTCATCCATTTCCAGTATCTCCTCATAACCATTCATGTATTTTTGGTGTCTCAATTGCTGTGATGTTTATTCGGATGCGATTGCTTGATTCCTCCCACTAATTATTTGCTAATAGCATATTTGGAAGAATGTCGAACATTCCCATGACAGACTTTGCAGAATTGTGGTGATCATTTCATATGAGCTGTGCTGTATAGAATAGCAGTTATAGACAATAGACAATAGACAATAGGTGCAGAAGTAGACCATTCGGCCCCGCGAGTCTGCACCGCCATTCTGTGATCATGGCCAATCATTCACTAAGAATACCCACTCCCTGCCTTGTCCCCAATATCCCTTGATTCCCCTATCCATCAGATATCTATCTAGCTCCTTCTTGAAAGCATCCCGAGAATTGGTCTCCACCGTCTTCCGAGGCAGTGCATTCCACAACTCCACAACTCTCTGTGAGAAGAAGTTTTTCCTCAACTCTGTTTTAAATAACTGTTTTAAAATATTGTGCAGAAAGGTAGCATTATTTGTCTTAAATACTTTGCACATTGTTGCGTTAGAGAAATATAGCAAAACAATCAGTTGTAATTGCTCGGTATTATATATTAAGTATACAGTGGGGGATAAAATATCCAATAAGTGTGCCTTGTTTTGATTCCCGTTTATAACTCTGATAAAGGAGGGACAGAACCTGATTTTGAATCGCTGAGATGGTTATTGTGGCACCTCTATCCCTTCCCAATATATTAATGGGACGAGGACATGCCATATATACATTGTCATTCATGTTAGTTGCTGCTTTCTTCGGAATCGGATCAGTTGAAGAAGCCATCAATGGTGGACAGTTCTGAGCTTGAGTTGGGGTAGGAAGGGCTTACAACGAACTAGAGGATATTGCGTTTCTTTGCATTTTGAAACTCGAGAACTAATTCCCTTATGACCTGTCAGTGTACTCTACAGTTTATATTTCTTGGAATGTAAAGAGTTATTAGTTTATATGGTGTGTTTTTGCAAGTTGCTGAGTGTCGAGCCGTTGGTGTGATTTATTTCGTCAATGTTTTAGATTCAGTTTAGTCGACCATCCAGAATCATGCTTACAAATACCCATCCCTGTAACTCAGGCAGCATTGAGGTTGAAGTCCAGTATTTAAGAGCGAAGATACAACTTCCCTCTCGTAAACTGAGATCGAAAGCGCCAACTCTTGACGTTTTGTTGGCTGCTATGAACCAAATCTCAGTCAGATGAAAATGAAGGCGAATATTAATTGTTAAAATAGGACTGATCATTGCAGGCATTGGACGAAAAACAGCTACTTCAGATATTCACAGATATTTCTATCAATTCGTCACCAAAGTACGACGAACTCCATGATGCTTTTTCAGATATATTTCTCTACAATATCGTCTAAGTAAAATTTTTGAGTCCATACTCCCCTTGCTGATAAATACCTTAGTTGAAAATTCCAATTTCTGAACATATGAACCAGCCAGATTTTCAGTGCTGCATTTTGCGATCCCGTTTTCCAAAATCGCGAAATAGGTTGGCCTGCTCTTACTACAATCACAGCCACCTTAAACCACCTACTGAGTCAGGTCTAATCACCTAAAATCGTCAAACATCTGTAAACCATGTAGAGGAAACAAACCGCAATCAGTTCTACTTCTCGGAGCCCCGGTTTATTCTCAGTTTTAATGTCCAAAATTCCCACAAAATTCCAGCAAAAAAGGCAAACGACACAACTCAGCTAACCTATTTTAATTGCCCCTCTCTTCAGGAAAGCTACTAGTGCTAATGTCATATTTTGACTACCTATTCGAACTGCTTCAGCAACATGGATCGGTAAATATTCATGACTAGATGATTTAAAAACCGTGTGTAGGAATTTCATGCATGTTGCATGAGTTTTGCGAATAGATTTCACCAGAGAATGGAATATCTTTAAGAGTTCACCGATTACCAGCAGTTGGAAGATACATTTCTAGTGTACTCAGTCATTTGTCTTTATGACTAGTCTTGATCCCGTTAGAATCAAGAATCAGTCAGATGCACTGTGATTTTAGTTCGTCTTTGAAAGTCGGTCTACCTTATCTTTATTCTGCTCTGAGAAGCCATGATCCTAGCACTAATACGCCTCAAATTTCATCCGCGTTTCTTTTTTATTCAGCTGCTGCAAACATTCCTGAGGATTGTTTGACAGAAAATTCATAGCAAACCGTATTTGACATCTAATGTATTTTCAGCAAATATTCACTTTCAGACTGGTTCAGTTCAACGAAGTAAGCTGCTTACTTTCAGAGAATGCCGTGTGTTTACAATGAAATATCTGAGGTGGTATTTGAGATTAATTTGCATATGTGGTTTTTGCGCCACAGACCACTACAGCAGAGAATCAGCCCCATCGGGCTCTCTAGTATCTGCCGAATAATTTTAGCTACAGCTCCCACCGATCTGCATCCGGACAATAGCGTCCATATTCTGATTCGGCGATCTATGTATCCACAGTTGTTTTAAATTTGGAAATTGAAATTCCATCTACAATTACACAGCCATTTCGTTCCCACGTTCTTACAAGGCTTTGATTGAAGTAGTTCCATACACGGTCAATTTTGTAACTATCTATCTATCAATAAATCTTTCTATCCATGCATCTCTGAACCTGTTCGTCTATATGTTTATTTATTGATTGACTTATTGAGATACAGTACGTAGCATCACACTCCGACCTTCAAGAGGTGCCTAGCAAGACGCATGTCAATATAAACTGAACACTGTAATATTTCCTTTCACTATTTAACTTACTGAGCGGTATCTTTCGACAGTGGGACGATAACCTAAAATAGCAGGAATTGTAACATGCTCGCTGTTACTTGAAGCTTAGTGATAACCAACACTCCCCCATGCTACTCCATGTCCACACTCTTTTAGCTATTAAGAATTTTACCATTCACCCTTAACCAAAGACCTCTAGTTGAAGTTTTACCCAAACTCAATGGAAACCACATGCTTCCATTTATTAAGTCTCTAGCCCTAATGAATGAGTATACGTCTCTGAAATCTGAACCAGGTCCTCTGTGCTTGGTAATAACGATCTATTAAAAAAAACGTACTAATTTATCAGATCTCCCGGTCCTGCCAACATCGGTCTAACTATTTTTATTGTCTTTCAATTCTATTTGCGTTATTTTCCTTTGTAAATGAAGAACACATGCGCACTACACATTAAATTAGGCTTCAGCATCTTATACCATTCCAGCATAACATCACAACATCTACAATATACACTTAGATCTATGAGGACAGATGCGTCAAACAAATTGTTTACGTTCCAAGCTACCTGTGAAGCCACTTTCAAAGAAATATCATTCAATATTCCAATAGCTCATTGTTCTACCAGCAACGTGCTGCCGTTTACAAGGTGAATTCTCCCCCGATTCGTTCTTCCGAAGTCCAGCTCCAGCTGGTTGAGATTACGTGAGAAGCTTCAGGTTACCGCTGGCCACTACACCCCAATATTTCTGTGAACCATGTTATCATCCCTGATGTTCATATTGGTGACAAACGTCAAAATTCTCAGTATTGAACCATGTGATACTGGACTATCACTGGTCCCAGTCAGAGAGACAATCGATCAACCTGAGAAAATTGTCCGGAAAGGAGTTAATAAGGATAGCTTGTAGGTACTGTAAGACGGCTGGTGAATCTTTGACAAGTGTTATTTTTTATCGCAAGTGAACTTAGGGTATGACGTGGGTACCAAAGTGATCCTATCTAACAGACGGATAGATATATTAAGGAACCTATCGTCTCAACGTGTGATCAATAACATCCTGTGAACGCTGCTTGCCTCCCCCTTGTATAATTTAACTTTATTAACATGGAGAACTGTGTTGGTTCTGTCAATCACTCGAGCAGTGCCGCCCAGCAATCTTACCGTATAATCCTTTCTACCGTTTCATTCTCTTATTTATTTATGCATTTACTTAGTTAGTTACTTCTGTATTATGTATTACATTGAATTGATGCTGGGAAATTAACACGTTTCACGAGTCATGTCAGCAATAAAGCTGATTCTGATTCTTATTGAAGTTCACGGTTCTGGTTTGGAGTAGTAGCCAAGGGGACTGTTTTCTAGCCAACCTCATCCCAGAGGATGTACACAGGCTGAAGTAAACTTAGCCAATAAGTGCAGTAAGTTAGTTCGTTTTTTTTTTTGTTTTTTTTTTTCTGGCTCGTGTTTTCCATTGTTGGAAAGTTCTGGCTCTTGAAATGATTTTCACACCAGACAGTGTGTTGTTCAAGTTGGTATGTTCAGTACTGGTACAAGGTACAAGGTGGATAGTTCGGGTGAGCTGCAAAAGTATCCTGCAATTACTGTGACTGTGCTAAATGGTGGTGTGAAGCTGGGTCATTGTTAATCGTTTTATTTCGTTACTTGGTATACAGCTACGAAGCATCCTCATGTTTGACACACCTTTCTGCTTTGATATTTTGTGCCATACTGTTACGACCGTGCCCTGGATAGTACATTGTTCATGCTGACCGGTAAGAGAGCTACTGCAAAGACAGGACGCTTGGAATGCTATCGTTTGTCAGAGTCCCGGGGTCAGACTCACTGGAGAACTGATTTCGAATCCCTTAGATTATCTGCTCACAAAGGAACTTGCTAACTGTACAGGTCGGGAAACATCGTTCATTGAGCGACGTTTCAGTGATTAATTCCCATTGATCATTGGAATCAGTATGTAAGAGTAACCCTCTTCAAAACAAGTTCCCGTCCTTATCCTCGTAAAGCTTCATGTCCTGTCCATCAAGAACCTATTAATCCCTGTCTTTAAGGCGACCAATGACCTGGCTTCCACAGCTGCATGTGGCAACAAGTTCCACAAATTGACCTACCTTTGGCTAAATATATCTGTCTGTATCTCTGTTCTGAAAGTGCGCCCGTCTATACTGGGGCTATTCGCTCTTGGTGCCGATTCTGACACTCTGGGAATAATCTTTTCCACATTTTCTCTGTCTGGGTCATTCAGCTTCTAAAGATTTCAATGATATCGTCCTTCTTTCTTCTCAATGCGAGCGAGTACAGACCGAGAGCCGACAAGCGTTACTCATATGATAACATTTTAATTCCTGGAATCATCCTTGCAAACCTCCACTGCAACCTCTGCCAGCACTTCCTTTCTCAGATGAGTAGCCCAGAGCCGTTCACAATACCAAAGGAGAGGACTCACCAGTGCCTTATAAAGCCTCAGCATCAAGTCCTTGCTCTTATTTTCAGGATCTCTTGAAATGTATGCCAACATGACATTTCCCTTCCTCAACACCGACTCAATCTGCATGTTAACATTGAGCCCGTTAGGCACAAGGACTGCTAAGTCCCTCGGCATCTCAGATTCGTTGATTGAACTAGCGCAAAATGAATGTTTGGTCGAGTATTTTCGGATTGTAAATAAATTATTGATATAAGTTTTCTCACTCCGTGTTTTCTCTTTCACTTGCTAGACCCGATAACTAGATAATTATCACAAAGTTTTTGCCATTGTCTGTGGATAGAAGAGACTGTCAATAAGCAGTGAGGCAGGCCGTAATAATATCGAGCAAACAAACTCTTGGAATGAGGGCTGGTTCGAAATCTTGGCTGGTGCACATGGGTACGAATCCACAAAGAGGAAATTCAATGTGTACATTGCGGTAGAAAGTAGTGACTATGTGGCCGAACAGTGCTAAGCACTGTCTTTTTTTTTTGCTCTACATACATCCTCAATTCAGTCCGTACTCAGTTAACTGCCACCTGCGAATCCCTGGGCAGACCACGCGATCCTACCCAAGAGACACACCCCAGTGCAGCTCGATAAAGAAAGGTTATGTGCGGATGAATTAGCTGTACTTTGCGGCTATGGGTAGATCAGCTCGTAAGGCAGCAATAAAGATTGTCGAACAAGGTGACAAGGTGACCGAACAGAAATTCTCAGTGTGATGTTTTGCCAACCTATCATGACATCCAGCGAAGGGAGCTGAAGGAAAATTCACTTACTAATGCATTGTGAGTTTGTGTGTGTGCGTGTGTGTGTTTAGCAAGATAGTTTGCTTCAAAGAGATTTACGGTGCCTAGGAGGCAGGGTAATCCCTAGATGGCTCTGAAATACCGTACGATATGTCTTATGCCGAGCGCTTTAATGGGAAAGCTGTTTATTGCTGGAGGATGCTAACGAAAAGGTCCATTATAATCGGTCTGCTGCAAATCCATTTACTTTCTGAACAAAACATGGTGATATATTTTTTGTTTCTACTGTCGGGTATGACCCTGGCGATGCTTGCGCCAGTGAAGAAGAAAGGTGTTCTCTAATAAACACACAAAATGCTGGCAGAACTCAGCAGGCGATATTCTCTTATGTTTTATCATTGATATATTTTCCAGTACCATGAGACTGGTTTTCTATTACCCCAACGAATGGAAGCAGGCGGCTAGCTGTCTTCTCCATATACGACAGGGGTCGCAGACTACTGCCTAGTAGCGGACTCTGCTTCTTCAGAGCGGATGGAATGGAGAAGCCCTTGTTCCAATATTCTTATGAAGGCCCAATGAAAAGCTCCTGCTTGAAAAGGTGGCGCTTGCACTGTCTCAGGACGTCGAATATCTGTATGACTTAGCGATCGTACTCGTTAATCGGATGTCTTAGCGCCAGAGGGAGCGTCGCGCTAATTTTCTCTGTTACAGCTCCTTCTATTCCTGTTAGTAACCCATATTTATACTCGACCAAGTACTTCCGAAAGAGTTCACCTGCATAATCACATAGGCTTGCAGATGGACAGGTCAGGTCTCAATTCTGTTAGGTTGTACAAGAAGATGAAAGAGAGAGGGAGAGACGGTGACATCGATGAGGAACAGTTCCAGAGAATCAGCGAAACTCAAAAAGGTCTCCGGTTGAGGGAAGCCTATGACGCTGCGGTATCTAGTTGGCAGTGGAATAACTAAGTCTGGACTCGAATATGCATCCAAATGCTGCGAAATCTGGGGAACATGTCACCAATTATTGGCTTCATAAGACCAATTAATTAAAGATCAGCTCTTCAAGCTCTGATCCTTTAGGTCAGACAGCCAAAACATATTTTGACAACCATTACTTGGTGGATCAATTGAGCAATGTGACATTTTTCAGATCCGTGCCGCATCCAGTTAGGAAAACACTCAAAACTGTTCAGATTTCTCTGCTTCTATGACCCTCCAATCTCTCAATCTTGATGTATCCGGCTTTGTCGCAGGATGGCCGCGTTATGGACTAGTATGATGGCAGTATCCCGGGCCTGACTTTCAGCTGTCACCATAGCTGCCTGTTGAAAGAATTTCTGTTTCTTACTCTGTCGCCCGTGTTTCAGTGTCTGCATTTGGTAGCCCCTATTTTGAAATCGATGAGGATTAAAACAAGTTCCCACGGAGGATTCCGATTTCCTTGTGGCTTTCAACAAATAGATGAAATCTACACTATAGCCCTATCACAGATATGATAGTGACATTGAGTTATTGCATAGAACATATTCACTGGGAGGGAGCTCCATTTCCCGAATATCTGGACATGGACATGTAGTTTCCAGAGCCATATGCCTCCGGGTTCATCAGACTAGTCACATCTTGGGCGGGGGAAGTGTTCTTTACTGTAACCATAACAGATCGCCGATTGAGACATTGAATAGACGGCAATGCAAAAAAATAAAAATAAAATAAAAAACGGCTGATCAGAATTGCTTCATACACAAAAATTAACAAAACTCTGCATCACCGGTTGCATCAACTTCTGTGTGGACTGCAATGCTCGGGCAAGAACTTTCCTTTGTTATTCAAATAACAAGCCATGGCTAACAAAAGACATTAAGGACATCCTGAACGCTAATAAGCCGGCGTTTAGAGATGGAAACAACAGGGAGGAGCTGAGGACAATACAGAGGGAACTGAACCCCAAGATAAGGGAGGATAAAGACAGGTAGCTTGAGTTGAAACACCAGCAGAGCAACATGAGAGTGGTCTGGATTGGAATGAGGACCATCACTGGGTTTTGGCAAGCTAGCAACAGAGGAGCTGAAGGCAGTTTGGACAGGGTCAACTCTGGCCCCTGCCCACACCCCACATGATTCGTCTGTTGTCGGCCCCCAAACAGCACATACTCCACTCTACCCTCCTAACCCCTCACAGCTCCACCCTGCTCTAATGACTACACACCTCCCCCACCAAAAATCACCAGGGCGGACTACACAGCTGAGCAGGTGAGAAGAGTGCTGAAAACTCTCCACCCAATCAATCCTACAGGCCCGGATGTTGTCAGCCCCAAAGTGCACAAAGCCTGTGCCACCCAGCTTTGTGGAGGACTTCATCATATCTTCAACCTGAGCCTGATTCTCCAGAGGGTTCCTGTGCTGTGTAAGACGTCCTGCCTCGGCCCTGTACCGAAAACGCCGCGGCCCAGTCGCACCAATGAATACAGACTTGTGGCTTTGACCTCCCACATCATGAAGACCCTGGACAGACTTGTTCTAGAGCAGCTCTGGTCTAAGGTTAGGCCACAATTAGACACCTTCCAGTTCGCTTACCAGCCCCGACTAGGAGTTCAAGATGCAATCATCTACCTGCTGAACCGAGTCTACGCCCACCTGGACAAGCCGGCGAGAACCGTGAGGGTCACGTTTTTGTTGACGTCATCCGCCGTGCACTGCTTGGTGAGAAGCTGACAGTGATGCAGATGGATGTTTCCCTGGTGCCATAGATTATTGATTACTTAACTGGCAGACCACCGTAAGTGCGTTTGCAAAACTGTGTGTCAGACAGTGTGGTCAGCAGCACAGGGGCTGCACAGTGTACTGTCCTGCCTCCCGTTCTCTTCACCATCTACACACCTGAGTTCAACTACTGCGCAGAGTCTTGCTATTTTCAGCGGTTTTCTGATGACTCTGCCATAGTTGGATGCATCAGCAAGGGAGAGGAGGCTGAGTACAGGGCTACGTTGGGAAACGTTGTCACATGGTATGAGCAGAATCACGTGCAGCTTAATATGAAAAAAAATAAAGAGCTTGTGGTGGTCCTGAGGAGGGCTAAGGCAGCGGTGACTCCTGTTTCCATCTAAGTGGTCAGTGTGGACATGGTGGAGCTTTACAGGTACCTGGGGATACAAATTTACAATAAACTGGACTGGTCAAAGAACACTGAAGCTGCCTACAAGAAGTGTCAGAGCCGTCTCTATTTCCTGAGGAGACTGAGGGCTTTTAACATCTGCCGGACGATGCTGAGGATGTTCTACGAGTCTGTGCTGGTTAGTGCAATCATGTTTGCTGTTGAGTGCTGGGAAGCGAGCTGAGGTTAGCAGACACGAACAGAATCAACAAACCTATTCGTAAGTACTGTGATATTGTGGGTTTGTAACTGGGATCTATGACGGCTGTGTCTGAAAAGAGGATGCTGTCCAGGTTGTTTGCTATCTTTGACAAAGTCTCCCATCCACTCCATAATATACTGGTTAGGCACAGAAGTACATTCAGCCACAGACTCATTCAACCGAGATGTCACACTGAGCGTAATAGGAAGTTATTCCTGACTGTGGCCATCAAACTTCAAAACTCCTCCCTCGGAGGGTTAGACACCCTGAGCCAGTAGGATGGCCGTGGACTTATTTCCACTTGGCATAATTTACTTATTGTTATTATTATTTAATTATTCGTGTTTTTTGATATTGCTATATTTCTACACTATATTTCGCACTGGTTGGTGCGACTGTAACGAAACCCAATTTTCCCTCGTGTAACAATAAAGTATGTTTATCAGACTGAATGGTTGAAAACGGCAAATATTTAAAAAAAAACACGGGACCTATAAAACACTTATAAATTAATCAGCATTCTTGAACGGACAAGTGTAAGATAGCATTTAATACTCCAACAGATAATTATAATTTTTTGTTGTGTCCTTTGGGCTGGTCAACCCTCATGTGTTAATGCCGCTCAAAGGAAAATGTATAATAAATCTGTGTTTTCATACCTGAATGTTTTCTTGAGTTCTTTTTCAAATCCCAAAGAAATACATATAAGACACCTGAAGCAATTTCTTCAGTTCCTTTTATTTATTTTTTTTTTTGTTCAAATGAAACGAAGACGCCGATCTCAAACACTGTTACTGGCTGGGATATGGGAGCGTCATAATGGGGGCGTTGAGACTGGACCCAAATGCAGGACGCAGACACTGAAGTACTAGGAACAGGACGGGACGAAACTGAAGGAATGGACAGATCGCAAACTGGGCTGGGGACGCAAGTCGGGACGAGGGATAGGGAACAATGAGCCTGGGCCTTGACTCGGACTTGGAACCCCATACCATGCGAAGACTTGACAAGAACTTGTTTCTAGAAGTTGGAGACTTGGAAACTTGTGCTCCTGGAGTACACCTGAATGGATTTCCTTGAGGACTTGGAAATTTGGAGACCTGAGTTCCTGGAGTTCTTGAAGACTTAGAGACCTGGAGTTCATTGAGTTCTTGGAGACATGGGTAGCTGGAGGCTAGAGTCCTAAGAACTAGGAGTAACTGGAGTCTTGGCTATCCCAAGGCTTGTGTATTGGTGGCTTGGGGTTCTAGGAGTCCCCACCAGTGCGGGCCGCGGGCTCCTGTTCAGAACTCGGGACACAACCAGACGGAGGCGAAGCACAGGAAGGGACAGAACCAACCGCAGGGTAACGGCAATCGGCCTTGCTTACCCGATGGAGGCGAGGGACAGTAAGGAACCTCCATCTGGCGTGGCTCCAAGACTCGAGGCTTCCAGTAACCTCAGCGGGCTATAGAGCAGCCAAATCCATAACTCACCGAATGTACTCGCCTTCCATCGGTGGATTACTCCAAGCGGTGACTGGCGAGACGACACCCCAACCACACCCAATCCCCGGGCCACTGATATTCCCAGCCAACAAGATGAGCATCAGGTGCAAGTACCTCAGTCCAACCAAAACAAGGGACAGTCAGAGGACCCGGAGTCCAGAGTCCGCGGATCGGACCATGAACCGCAATGCGGACTTTGGACCGGACCATGACAGGGAGTCATCCAGGTGAGTGAAATTCCATGTATTGCTTTCACACTGGAATTTCGCCGACTTGTAAAGGTAACGTGCAGCTTATTATGTCGTAATTTTTTTCTTATTCTGGCGATTGACTAACCAAAATAATACCTCTGCTGGGGTTTGTTAAAGCCACAAGGCTTAAACTGCACCAAATCAAGTTCAAACCCTGGTAAATTGCTATCTACTGAGAACGGAAATAATGAGAAATTGACACAATCCAGAAGCAGGTTATGCAGTATGTAGCACATCCATGTGTTAACCTTTGTTTAGTTAATCTAAGATCTCTGCACCAGAGGTCTTCATTTTTTTAACTTTTTCTTTTTTATGCTTGCTGGTCTTCTTTTGTCTTCAGCGGGATCTACTCGGTTTGTTCGTTTTTTTACGGCTGAAGTCAATTATCAAGGTAGTATAACGAATACACAACTGGATAATATATTTACTTACAGAGTGATTTTTTTTACTGTGTACACATGGTCGATTGCATGGAATCCACACAGACATCAATAATATTATTGCGCTTAGTATGCTGTCATACGAAACTCTTTTGTACATGTCAGTCATTGATCTTTGAAATTAACACAGCGAGCACATTGCTGCATAATGCACTCGAGTCAGTACCCAACACCGGCAAAGGGGACTCTATCCTACAGCGCTGCAGTGTTATTGTTTTATTATTTTTTCTTCTGTTGCTGCTACAATACCAAATAAAAATTTGATCTCACCTACCAGAGAGTAGGACCAGATCGTTATGAAGCTCAGCCCGGTTACACCAAAGACCCCTTTGATGTTGTAGTCCAGTTCTCAGAAAAAGAGTATTAATTTCCATGTCTGCTTTGCACCTGTCTTACACTCAGTGCTTTTGCATGCACAGTCTTACGGTTACCGGAGCAGGCTAAATCCTCATTCAATAACTGACAGTTATCTGGGTCGCAGCTGTTGTCTTTTCCGGGCTTGGTCGAACAATAGCTCAGGCAATGATGTGTCAACACAAATACTGATTCGTACAGGAATTACACCTCTAAAGACTGTGAAAGTATTCAACATTCCAGGACTTCTACCCTATCAAGCGTGACTATATCTATATCTATATCTATCTATATATCTATATATGCATATGTGTGTGTGTGTGTGTGTGTGTGTGTGTGTGTGTGTGTGTGTGTGTGTGTGTGCATGCGTATACACACACACACACACATTTATTTCTTTACTTATTTTTTCGTATATTTATTTATTAGCTTAGAGGCAGCAGTTCAATGGAATAAATGATCTAGCCCGGAAAAAAAAAATAACACATGAAATGAAACTATTAATGATGATGATGATGATGATGAGAAGAAGAAGAAGAAGAAGAAGAAGAAGAAGAAGAAGAAGAAGAAGAAGAAGAAGAAGAAGAAGAAGAAGAAGAAGAAGAAGAAGAAGAAGAAGAAGAAGAAGAAGAAGAAGAAGAAGAAGAAGAATATAATACAAATAAACCTATTACAGTATACGTATATTGAAAATTGATTTTAGAAGATAGGTGGAAAAACGGAAAATTACTCCATACTAAAAAAAGGTAGTTTCCAAATACTCAACGTCCGCTTATGAACCGGATGGCACAGGGGGAGAAGCTGTTGCTGAATCAGTGAGTGTGTGTATTCAAGCTTGTGTACCTCCTACCAGATGGTAGCAGTGAGAAAAAGGCCATGCCCTCGGTGCTAACGGTCCATAATAATGTACGTTTTTTTCCTGAAGATGTCCTGGGTACTTTGCAGACTAGTACACAAGATGAAGGTGACCAGATTTACAACCATCTGCCATACATATATAGTTTTTTTTTTAAATACAAGAGCATAGAATGCACTATGTTTAAATATGACAGAAATATCATGCAAATATTTGTAACAATCTGAAGTACTGTCCATTTTTATGAACTCATTCGGCTGAGGCACGGCAAAAGGAAATAGGCACAGAAACACGGCTGCTATGTCGAGGGTGAAGTTTACTTTAAACCACGTTATATCGGCAAAACAGGGGCAATGTTGGAATTCGTAAATAGGACAGAACGCCCAAATTCCCCACATGTCGATGCAGTTTCTATATAGTGTTAAAAATAAGCCATTATTTGGGTCATTTGGACCATTGCTGAGCAGCGATTTCGAGTGGTAAAACAGGTAAGAGTGGAATAAGATCACTCACTAAACACTTTGAGAAAAAAGCAAACAGGAAATATTTGTGTCACTGCTACTGAATATCAAAACGGATTGAGCGTGATAAGAAAATGGATGATTACTCCAAAGTTATCAATTTTGATCTTGATAATTTTCAGTCAATATTTATGATAGTACGGTCTGAACTAAAAGAAAATAATATACATCGAATAGCCAATGACAAGAAAAATAATTGAGAACGTCTGGATCTTTGTGATATCTGTGAAATCCATTCAGCGTTTTCTATTCATTTGATACGTTACATGCTTTTCAAACCAATTTACCTTTTGTGTTTTATCAATTTATAACACTCTTCATTCTCGGACATGAATTCCAACCATATCACCAAAGAAATGTAAAAAAAAAGACACCTTGCACTTCTTCAGGAAATTACGTTTTACGAGCCAGTCAGTGCTTTCCTCTCATATCGATCCATAGCATGCATACCCCTGAGACGAAGTGGTGTCTGGCTCTTGAGTGCAGAATAAAATGCTACTCCATTTACTTGCTGTGCTGTGGGTCGCATTTTACATTGGTAAGTAGGCAATTAGATTTACATTGTTACCAATGTTCAGGGATACAGCGGATAGGCCATTTCCCCTTTTTAACAGATTAAATTTCGGTAAGGCATCTGTGAACTAAATGCGTGGTACTTTAAATGTCATCATGGCTACATGGAGTTAAATATTTTTCATAAGAGGGTCGACTGTAGAAATCATTCTATTTTTTACCTCGAATAAAAAAAGACTTGAAAAGACTACATCAGCATGAGAATCGACATAATATGACGGTGAACATCAGAATTATGGTCCTTACTGTATTCGATGACAATCTCAGGAGAAAAAATATCCTCCAATCAAAAATATATTCCACATTCGGTATTAGCTGAAGTCCTGGAGGAGAGTTACATGCAGTTTAAGGAAACATAAGATAGAAGGAAATCCGGACTGGCTTCATTAGAAGAAGTAATGATTTTTTTGTGAATGGTTGTACGGGCACAGGGATATCATTGAACTCTCTGATCTAAAGTTGATCGTATTTGTTATGAAAACCGCATAAGTTGCGAATTTCATTTTTCTTTTTACCTCTATTCTAGCACAAAATGATGCCGATTCCGTGACCCAGAAGTATTCTGCCGTCATGGGTACTGAGGGCAAAAGTATTACCCTAACATGCGCGTACGGCAATGATGCTTTTTATTTATATTGGTATCGCCAAAACTCAGGTGGACGGGTCGAGATTGTGGTCCGGCGAAATATATTTGATCGTGATGAGCTTCAGGCTGATTTTGCGAAAGGCAGGTTTGATGATGCTGTCGAGTTGTCACAAATGGAATATCGTTTGACCATCCAGGGGCTGCGGCAATATGATGCGGCAAAGTATTACTGCGCCGTCCCTCACAGTGATGGGAACTGATTGCATCCCCGAACAAAAACTGCCGAAGGTTTCTGAGGCACATCTGCTATTTGTTTCGGGTTCTTTGCCGCAAACTCTCAGGCATTGATGCAAAACTGCAGTGGCTGCTTCTCATTGGAAATATGTGTGGAAGCAAGCCGTGTGTTTACTGCGTAGTTCTTAATGTGCAACATTAACTTGCTAATACCAAATTAACGTCCAGTGAAGAATGATAAATGCATGTGCGTGACGTAATTTATAGAAGACTGAATATATAATTGAACATGCAGGCTACAGATTATTTGGCGGCCAATGATGCTGTGCCGACCAGCAAAATAAAAATCTCCGAAGTTATTCTAAATATTGCCCCTTATTTAGCCAGGATTATCCTTCTATGTGCATCTGTGAACTGACCTGGCAACGACTTGCACATGCATACCACTCCATGTATGCACATATCCCCGCTCTACTTTCCAAGGAACGCCAGAAAGGCAGGTGCCCCATAGTGTCGTACTAGGACTGATAAAATAAAAAATAAAAATCATAGTCCCCCATTCAGAGCCTCTCATGGTCTTGCTCGCGTCTGTTAGGTCGCCACACATTCTCTAATACAACCGAGAGAGAAGAACTTGCCTGTTCAGTCTATCCACAAGAAACATGTTACATATTTACAGTAGCATGTTGCTGAGCTGTTATTTCTCCTCTCTCAAGCTTCCATATCCTTCATAACATTATACAAAGAAAACATAAAGCAAATAAGTTGAGAATAGGTTGAGTGAACTCGATTTATTCGCCTTGACGCGTTGGAGGATAAGAGGTGACCTGATAGTGCTGTATAACATCATGAGATGCATTAATCGTGTGGGCTGTCAGAGGATTCGTCCCCCCAGGTCTGAAATGGCTAACGCGAGTGGGCACAGTTTTATGGTAGGTGTCACCAAACTTTTTAAAACCGTGGACCGTTTTAATTTTGACAGTATTCTTGCGGATCGGCTGTAGGGGAGGCAGAGTGGTGGTGCTAATCCCGACCGAAATATAGGTGGTAAATCAACTGTAAGCCACTTATAAGTGGCTAATACACTCAATTTCGTTTCTAAAATGGTTTGTCTAAAGAATTTAAGATTAAACACACAACCCAGATTTTCCTCCCCTGTGTATGGTGATAAGTCAATTAGAACTCATTTATAAGTGAATAGCATCATAACATTTCAAGTGAAGTTTAGATGTTAAATGCAGAGTGCGTATTTTCCTCGTATGAACATATAAAATCATTGCAACACACCAGTGAAAGGACAAAGTAAGGGCCGGAGGTCCACATGCCGAGGCCGCGGTGGTTACTGTCTGGAGAGAGTGACAGACCGAGCGAGGAGTGCGACAGGGCGCGTACCCACTCCCCTTGTAGGTAGATATGATCTATTGAAAATTGACTCGAGGGATGAATTTCAGTAGTTCGCTGCAAAGTAGCTGCTCTGCTACTTACGAAAGCCTGAGCCCGAATTAGGTTATCTGCGAATATTTCAGCACCGGGTTCCTCTCGAAAATTCGGTGTACGAAAAGGTGCTCCCATCTGTCCACGTTACAGGACAGTAAAAATAGCTTATCTCGCTGGCCACGGGAGACGGCCGGTTACCCGACGCCAAACAGTGATCCCTGGCGCGAGGATATCACTGCGTTTAGGCGACTGATGACTTCGCGTGGGTATTGACAGCACGTGCGTAATGACCTCGCGTGCGTTCAAGTTCAACAGTAGGCGTCACAGGGAATGAGGAAAGGTGCAACTGACTCATATCTTTTCTTCCCATATGCTTTGCAGCCCGGTGGTTGGAGACCACTGTTTTAAGGTGCTTAGAAGTTGGTACAGAGGTACAGAGAAGTAGTATGTTATGTTTAAGATCATTACACGGGGAGTGGTATTGTGCCTGGAACGGGCTGCGTCCGAACGTAGTGGACGTGGTTTCAGGAACCTTCTAGATAGGTACACGGTGCTTAGACAAATAGACTGTTATAGGTTACCCCAGGTAATTTGTAAAGTAAGAACGTGGTCGACACAGCAGTTTAGCCGAAGGACCTGTATTTTGCTGTGGGTTTTCTATGTTTCTATGCCTCCCAAACTCCAGGAGTCTGTCTTTCCAGGGTTTGACAGCTGCAAAATTACTTTGGACCTCCTGAATAAAATATATTGAATAATGTGTATCAATAAATATTGCGCCTTATTACCCATTCTGTTAAATGGTGATGCTATGTTAAGAGACGTCCAGATGCGAGCAGTAGGATCCATCTGTTCCTTCAGAGCGCTCAGACAGCTGGCATTAACTGTGCATTTTGCCGTCAAGCTTGAAGCTTCCAAAGAAGCTTTTTGCAACACTTTCTCTCAGTTGATTAACGACAGCATGCCATTGGTAGAGCTATAAATGGGGCTGAATTTCAATCATGTCCGCATTCAAGTTTTTTTAAGCAGAGATTCCGTGATGGTTTCCTCGACGTTGGAGAATCCCCGTCGGGGAGGGGTGCGTTGAATTTGGGTACGTGAGTCAGAGAGCTACCTTTCAAGGTTGATTGTAAAGGTAGATTTTCGCAGCAATTTAAGAAATAGAACTATAGTCAGGTGTGATCAGCTTTTGAGATTGATTAACAAGAGAAATTTAAGGAAAGGCAGTAGTAGACGCAGCAGCCGGTGCCTGTGTGGAAAGAGGGAGAATGGTCATTTTGAGTATTCAGGGAAGAGAGGCTCCAGTAAGAGAATACAAATGAAGCGTTTGTTTATGTCTTCTCCCACCCCCCACAACATTTTATATTTGCTCAGATAGGAGAGTAGGGAAATCAGCCAGTATATCTGAACGCTTCTACTGTGGGATTTGGAAAGACAGGGAAACCTCCATTGTACCTGATAACTGCAACTGCGAGGTGGACCGGCTACAGATTTCTACAACTTGCGTTAAGTTGTTGGAGCTGGAACTGGAAGATTTCTGAAACTTTCGGGAAACACGTGGGGGGAGGATCATAGCGAGGACACAAAGAGAAGTATTCACATGCAAGGTGCAGGATACACGAAAGTGGATGGCAGACATGAAGAGTAATTCGAATGAGGTTGAACTGCATAATGGCCATTTGGTCATAGGTCTCAGTAACAGGTTGCACACTTTTGAAGTTGCAGCTCGACATTACAATGGAAAGTAGCAATGGCAAGTGATATAACGGTAGCAATTCACTTACAAAAGTAAACTCAACTAACTTTGGAGTACCACCATGGTCGGTGAAAACGCCAGCTGTCTAATGGAATATTTCGTGAAAACCTCCACGCTTAGCTCCTCAATTTTTCAACATTTCGGTAAATCATTTTATGTCGATTTTCGCTCTGAGGCATGGATTGTTTTGTCTTCTTTTCAGATTGTATTTATATCTTTCAACATCCCTCCTCCTGCAGTAGAGTGAAATATATCCCCGAAAGAAAGCATTACTTTTACTTTCTCGGATAGATTTTATATGGTTATAGAAACAGAATTTTGACTGGCTTTTACATGACTGTAAAACTGTAAAACTATTCACTGTTTACACCAGACAAATGCTTGATATAAAACATTTTTTTTTCATTCCCCGGAGGAAAATGTAACAGCTACGCTGACATGTTTTCTTGTGTTGCAAATACTCTTTTCTGCTCTTGAGGAAAATATTGTCAGTGAGACTGATCAAATGTTCGTTTCATATATAGAGAGAAATTTATATCATTCGAATGAAAAATTATGCCTTTGTGAAACTTCCCTTTATTAGAGGGAGAAAGCACTTCTATTTTCGATGCCGCTGTTTGCATAAACACTGCCGATTTCAGAAGCCCCCAGAGCGTCCTTGAGGTAAAACCGACCACATAATTTCAAGTTATCTCTAGGATAAGGAATGTATTGATTTTTATTGTCTCGTGAATCCGCCAGACAAACGAAAGACAATTTTAGGCGAAATATTTGTGAGTCACCAGCCTATATTCAGATCACATCCACGGCTGCTTCCTTATTCATTGTATTTGGTGGCAAGTCATCTCAACTTGTCTGTACTAACTGCGAGAGGAAACAGATGAAAATAACATTCTTATTGAACGATCACTCATGCAATATGCGAATGTAACATCGTGGAACATAGTACAAAAAACAAAAAAGAAACGACATTACATCAATGGATTTGAAAAGAATTTTGGAGGACATCCATTAATGGAGGAGTAGGAAAAATACGATCTCGGAATATATCGAGAATAATTTCACTGTTCTGGATTTCATACAAAGATATGAAATTTGAAGTGTCACATAATCGTGTATTCTCGACAGTTTCTTGTTATAGATCGTAAGTCGTTCCTCAGAAATTTGCCCAAATTAGTTAAGAAACTCTTTGCCTTTCAATAAGTCCACGCGCTACCAGTTTCTTTTCATTCAGGTTTTCAGCATTTGCATTTCTGAAATATTTCCGATTACAAAATATATTGGCACCGCTATCGACACATCACTCAAGCAAACCCCAAAGTGAGAAGATGCAGAAAAAAGGAAGAAATCTTCATATTTTGCACCTGTACGCAACAGATGCACGGGCAAAACATGTCCATTATTTCTTTTTTTTTGATTTTGTTCTTCTGTCAATGTGTAATGCTGTGAGGTCTCTCTATTACGGTGGAGATGTCTCAAAAGGAAAAAAAAAACAGTAAAAGGTCAGACACTGTCTTAGATCTACATGTTGACAGAATGCTTGGAATATGCAGCAGGAATTTCAGCTCAGCCATGTTTGCAAGCTTCAAGATAAGCTTGCACTTATGGGGATTTAGATTTCTTGTACCGTAAAAGCTGAGAGATGAGATTTTAGAAGAGTAGCATGCTGATTATCGAGAGTTTATCAAATTAATACGTTTACTCGAAATATTGTCTGCTCCTCTGGCAGTGATCAGCTGGCCGGGCATTGTGTGGCATGCAAAGTGCAACGCCTCTCCAAGCATAGGTAAGACCAGGACTTTCCTGCCAGAATACTCTTGAAGAATTTGCCTGATCACTAGTGAGTACAAATTTCTTGTTTGTTGTCGATGCAGTCTCAAAATGGCCAGAAGTGTTCCAAAGAGCTTGCAATACAGCCTCGCATGCTTTTGGCGAATTGAGAATATGCTTTTCGAGGGCTGGTGTTCGAGTACATTTAGTCAGTGGCAATGGACCAGGGTTTGTTACGGACATTAAAGAACAGACATTAAAAAACATCATTAGACTCAGATATATTACATCTGCATCGTTCCAAGCATCTACAAATGTCTAGAAGGATTTTCCCCCGCAGTTTAAATATAACACTGAGAAAGATGTCAGATTTCAATGTTCTACATTGAAACTGAATCAAAAGCTCGCCAATTTCATCTATAAATATCTCAAAGAATCCTGCAACTGACACGCTGCGTGGCTCCAGAGCCGACCCTTGCGTTCAAGCATGGGGCTCCGTAACCCCAATCTCAGAAGGAGTATTCAGGATATACAGCCGAGACAAAATGACAGATTTTCAAACTAAAAGGCTTCATGTTTCACTCGGCTATACTGTCCCGGCGGGTGTCTACAGTGTTGATCAAAAATGACTACTTGAAAAACTTCATAACAAAACATGCAACTCTCCCACACAGTGGTGATTCCGTCTGCTGTTATCTGGAGACGAACCATCAATCAGATAAGGAAAGCCGAGTCATATTTTACCGACAAGAGGTATCTAGAACGATAAGAACAGCTTCCTGCAGTCACAGAGTCAATTCCAAGAGGGACAAAGGCGAGGTCTCGAAAGATGATTATGTTTCGCAGCACGTCTCGCCAACCAATAAGCTTGAAGCCCCACTTATCAAAAATGAGGTTATCCACAAGTGTAAGTAAAAATCCCACACTGAGGTGAAAATTTCAGGCCTGGGTGGGAAGTATAAAATTTACGATGCATTGGACACACACATTGTGCATATAATCTGAGATGCATTCGCGGCTGATTTGAAGATTATATTTAAGTAGGGAGGACTGTAGTTCGTATAACATTTCAGTAATATGTGAGCAATATTGCAAATATATTTCTTAGTTACGGATCCTTGTTCGTTTAAATAATTTGTTATAGGTTATATGTAAAGGTTCATAAATGACACACGTCTTCACGCCACAAGTTACACTAAGCCCCGCCTCTGCGTTTCCTTTCAATTAAATGTATGTTCTGAAACAACAAAGCAGTCCAGAATAGATGCAAAATATACAGGAAAATTGTTGTTTATGATACAAAGACTCATCAGCAGGAACTTTTGCTCACTTTTTCCCTCCGGTCTGACTGTCCTTCGCAACCAACACCAAAAACTTGGATCCAGGAAATCACCTTGAGAAGTGGGAGCAGTGATAATGAAATAAATGCTGAATTGCACAGGTAGTAAAACAAAAGGTTGTAATTTTTTTTCTAAATATATTCACATCTGATTTTGTTCACAGCCTTTTCGCTCTGTTCATCTTCTAAATGTTCATCGATTTCTATTCCATCAGACGTTAAACATTTTAACAGGGCATAATAACAGAAGATTGAACACTGTTTACATGACATGACCCAGCAATAAATGCTTCCAGTGGCCATTGCAACGAAATATTTATGAAAAGTACCAGGCTTTTCATTCCGCAGAGAGGAACAAAGAAAAAAAGAATGCGATTTTTTTCCTTAATCTGTTATATGGCCTGAAGTGTAAATCCTGAACATTTTTCAGGTGCTTCTGTGAATGGGGATGCAGCATTATGATTAGCTGTATGATATCTGCACTAAAGAACAGGTATACATGCGTACGTATTATTATAAAAATGTCTCTAAATATATCAGTGATATTTGATGAGTGTGAGGTAAGTCGCAGGGAGACCAAATAAACATATGTCTGAAACAATATCTGCTGACCTCCTTCTCACAGTCCGCATGACGTCTTGTACCGTAGTCTGCTGAAAGGCAGATAGATAAGCATTAATGTTTGAAAATTCCTAGCATTTCCATTCTGACATTTGGATTTCCATTGCAATGTCTAGCTCTGCAGATAAAGATATTACCAGCAATCGAAAAACTACAGAAGCTGGAATTCCAAACAGCACATGCCGACAGTTATCGCTTGTGATACACGGAAGAAAATCATATCAAAACGATTGAACTATTCATGATTTTCACTATAGCATGCAAGGCAATTAGTTCGAATTTTGTCGCAAACCTCAGCCTCTCCGGAACTATACTTTTCCAGACATTTGAACTTCGATGTGTTGTTGCCATTTGCAAACTTGTTTATTTTCTGTCCTTCTTTCGTGTCCTTTCAGATGGTAATAATTATTAACAGCATTAGTTGAGCCTGTGGCGTTGTACACAGAAAAAAAAAACTGACCATTCCCAGTTAACCATTTATCCAATTCTTTTGATTAAATGACATCGTTTACAAATTTCGGCTGGCCTCTACGAGATCTCTGCTCGTTATTTACTCTGGTCAGATTCAGTTCACAAAAAAAACCCGCCAGAACCCTCGAGAAAGAAATCCACATTGCTGCAGATTTTGAGAAATAAATACTAAATTTGACAGGGGGACCGGTTTTGTTTTGAACAGAAATTGCTCCTAGTTTAATCCTTCCGGCTCCTGTTCATTCACTCCAACATTTGCGCACACCAGTGTGTCGCATTTAAATCGATCTCTGATCTTTCCTTTTCGGCATTATGTATTTGTGAAGCAATTACCGTCGGGTAATTATACTAGTTTCCAAATCAATTGATTTTCAGTGAAAGATTGATATAAACCTCAAAGGAAGAAGACGCTGTAGTTATTGGAAGGAGTCAGAGAGTCACGCGAGCAACTTCCAACTCTTGCCCTCTTCTGAGCCTTCAGTTCCGTTTTGGTTCGACAGGCAGAGGAAGATTCATCTAATTACTCGAACAGAGAGCAGGTGTGTGGCAGATAGTTATTGTATGAGTTTCTACAAAGTTCCCACACTGTGAGTCTCACTGCACAGTAATATACCGCCGTATCGGACATTCGCAGCCCAGAGATGGTCAATTGATATTTCTTCACCGATTGACGCACAACGTCAGAAAACCGGTCGATTGCGAATTTCGATTTAGCATCAGAAGTGCCATCAGTATATCTCCGGACAGCATACTCGGGATGTTTGCCTGTGCACTGGCGATACCAGAATAAGTAATAACCATTATTGCTGTAGGAACAGGTTAAAGTGACAATTTCCCCCTCTGTTATATTAATCGAGGTCTCCTGTTGTGTTACGGAGAAGCAATAACACAGACCTGAAATAGATTACAAAAAGATAGGCATTAATGTTGTGGTCCATACAGAGTAGAGATAGCATGCCACATCTGCAGTGAATGTTGTACAACATTAAATTCATATCTAAGAGAAACAGCATTTTTCGGAGCTGATGGCCATTGCATACGAGCATATTTCATGCAAGCTTTCATTATTAACCAAATCCCCAACGCTTTTTTCTGCAAATCGCTGCATCTTAATTTTATCTTTTGATTTTATATATAGCTTTAAACCATCTGTTCAGTGCAGTAAAGCATTGTATATCGCGAAAATAAACGAAAACCTTTTTAGGTATTCCCGCATGGATTTTATAAGCGAATAAATGCTAAATTTTGAAATCATTCTGCATGGAGAAATTATCTGGAAATGCTATCAGTGATTATTTTATAGTAACATTTATGTAAGACACTAATATTTCTATTCCCCAGTGGGCAATAAAACATAATCTGATCCATTTCCTGGAATAGGCACTGCTCATAAAACTATGCGAAAATTTAAAAAAAATGCTCTTCAAGGAAACATGATAAATGTGAGTTCTCACACGTTTGTTCCAATAATAGTGAAACAGAAGTTCATATAACTTTGGAAATTCCATCTCATTATATTTTCAACTCTGTAGAGAATTTAATACTCTTACGGATAACAAGTGTTGCCAAAGTCGCTCCGGATAAAAACACTCGCATTTTCGGCTTTGCAGGAACACTAAATTTCTCAGAAATCTGCCGAGCGTCTCTCAGGCAGAATTGAAGCATATGAGGACTTTGTCTGACGTCATCCGCCAAGAGAAAGCATGTCATCTCCGGTCGAATAAAGGAATGTATTGTATTACAGAAGTCAGTTATCACGTGAAAGTCTTCAAAGAAACCGAAGTCAAGCATAAAATAAATGTTTTATTGCAAAATCAGTGAGACGCTACACTCTATTCAGCTCGCCCGAAGAATTTATCCTCAATGTGGCAGGACAAACACAGCGCACTGCAAATACGGTTCCCCCGACAGATGCCTAAAGGACTGGTGCAAAGAGAAATTAAGCCAATGTCCTGCTTGATGATTAAGTTTTGCTGCAGAATCATGATGAATAGTTCCTCTGAGAAAAATTGGTTTCTACGGTATCCACTGACCCAGATTATGTAAACAGCAAAACAAATCAACAGTGACGTAACACCATCTTCAGACCACTTAGTGAGTTCTTCATATATTCTTGTTTGGAATTGAATGAAGATAGAGACGGGTACTCAGTGAGAGTAATTTATTTTCAGGAAAATCTGTTAGTTAATCAGTTTACATATTTCTGTCAAATAACTGTGTATCGTTCTACCCTCTTTGGAATTATCATTTCCAATCATGGTCTTGAAAGTGTTGGAAATGCAGGCCTCTCCTGTAGAACAAATTGCAAATGCGAGAATTTGCAGAGGTTAAGGTCACTGGTGTGGG
Source organism: Hypanus sabinus (assembly GCF_030144855.1). NCBI lineage: Eukaryota > Metazoa > Chordata > Chondrichthyes > Myliobatiformes > Dasyatidae > Hypanus > Hypanus sabinus. The sequence goes on from NC_082731.1 coordinate 24,738,150, forward strand.
TTTCAAACCAATATAAAAACTAGGAAGACACCCAAAAATGGGCAAGGGATCAAGGAGTAGCTATTTACATCATAACACATTCCACAGGCAGGAAACCAAATTAATTAAGAGCTTATTGACCTTTTATTTCGTTTGGCGCGTTCTGCTTTGTTTCATAGAGGACACACTTCTCCGCTACGTAGATCCCGGTGGGAACATTTCCATAGATTAACCACAAACAATAAATTATTGCATTTTAAAAAATGATTGCCACTTTCAAGCAATAGAAAATATGCACATCCTGGAAATGCAGCCAACACTGTCATTGCTGAAGGGACTCAGCAGGCAAATCAGCATATATAGAAATGAGGACAGTTAATGGTTCGACACCTTTCATCAACTCGGAAGAAAAAGATGATGAGTGAGACTAAGTATTTTTGGAAATGGGGAGGAGAACTAAATACAAGGTGCAGAGTCTCACTGACTCTCACAGCAGCTGTGCGGACTATGTCGTTTACCACCAAATCATTTGTAAAAACATATTCCCAGACTTTCATCATTCCGTCTGCACCACATCTGCGCAAAGGATGAGGCTTTTCCATAAGACCATCATACGGTAAGAGTAGACTTGCGACACTTAGATCATCTAGTCTCCTCCAGCATTCTGTCATGACTGATCCGTACATACCCAGCCCACACACTGGCGTTCTTCCTGTAACAGTTGATGCTGCGTCCAATTAAATACCTTTCAGGCTCTGCGTTAAAGGCATCTAAGGACCTGACCACCACAGCTACCTGTGGTAGCAAATTCTAGAAACTCACCACGCTCGGGCTAAAGTAATTTTTCATCATCACTGCTCTAAATGGAGGACTGTGTGTTCTCCATGGCCTCTACGTCCTGAAGATATGCCGTTCTATCGTGGACATCTTCCCACTGTGAGGCATCCTTTCTACATCGACGGTCTCTGGGTCTTTCAACGATCGAAAAATGTCAATTAGATGATCCCGTTACCCCATCCTCCTATATTCCAACAAGCATAGACGCAACGATATCAACCGATTATGCCATGATAACGCTTTGATTATCTGAATCAATATTGAGGACCTCCCCAGAGGACCAAAAAATATTCGCAATGCTAAAAGTGAGATCTCACCATTGCCTGTTAAAGTAACAGCATCGCATTTCTGTATTTCTTTGTGTAGCATGTTTTAAGGTCTCACGGCTAATGCAATGTTTTCTCTGTCGTACAAGATCTGGGTTATAACGAGAGATAACGGGGTTTGGAATGCTCGGGCTATCCAATGAGAGAACTGTTGATTTTTCTTCTTAGTCTGGACGATAGATTTTCGCGGTGTTCGCTGGGGAAAGATGAGGACAGAGACGCGAATGAAGAAAGTTGGAAGACCAAAGGCCAGCGACGATTGGAGGAGGTCGATGGTGGACGACCAGCATATCAAAAACCTCCAACATTGTGCAATAGACAGTTTCATGAGAACGGCCTCTTCATCTTTAAAAAAAAATATCTTTACTAACCATATAGTCATATTTAGAATTGTTAATACGCGGAATTGATTTGTACCAGGGAACACATCGCGCAGCATCCACCGAAAGGATATTTCTTAAGTTTGGCCGGGCCGGAGGCAATGATCCCTTATACTAAGCCGCTAGCCGAAGCAAGAGTTAAAATTCTGAAGGCTAAGTTCGGGATTGTTTCCATTGTATGTTGTGTGATTAACCCGAGCAATGAAACAATGGGGTAGATTTTTCAGCTATGAATTGTTAATTCGCCTGTTAAGTCCTGTTAACATAGCGATTGCGGGCAGAGGTCAGATAAATATGGCTGGCGCAGCTCTAGTTTTATTGCCGACCAGCTCGAAGGTAGCGGTAGCTGGAGGCGGTGATATCAATGAGTGGGTTCTCCGTTTCTTTGGAGTCAGATGAAAGAATGCTCGGATTTGCAATGTATAATTAGTCCACGTCAACTGACAAAGAAAGAGAAATCTGAATTGCTATCGGCCCTTACTTCTCTGGCGAGGAAATGGAAAATCATATTCAAAGTCCTAGCTATGGCAGTCTCCACCTATTCCCTGGAATAACCCCCGTCCGTAAAAGGAAGGAAGGGTATGAGGCATGGGCGGAGCGCAACTCTCAGCAGCTGGGTGAACAGCAGTGTTCTGATGATGGAAAGCCACAGAGATTGGCTGAAAGTTTGGATAGACGGACCGCTGACACTGAGAGAACCGTCAGGATGTATTCTCCCGTAGCGACAGCTGTCCATTATCTGCATGCACTGGACAATGCTTTTGGTCCGATCCAAAGCCCGGTGGTGTTCATGGTGGGGTTTTAGAACATGCGTCAGAGGGGGAGAAGTTTTCTGCTTTTAATTTTCGGCGACTGAGGCAGCTAGATTGCTTGCAGCGCAGATGGGTATTCAGGCGGCTAAGGTGGATCAGTTAAGAGTGGAGCAAATAGCCAGCGGCCCCCAGTCCCATGACCGGACTGCTTTGAGTCTCCGACCGTCTCGTAAGACGTGCCCCCTCCGTCTTTTGTTGAGTTGATCAGAGAGGAACAGGAAGAGAAGAACTTGTCGGTGGCGCGCGAGGACTCCGTCAACAGGGGGCAGTCCTCGGTAGTTTCCCCTGCTGTGAAGTGACCACAGATAGCCTATCCTGGGTGTGGTAGTGGATGTTGTGCCATAGTTGAGAACTCAGATGACCCGGCTGTCATCAGCTGGTGTGAGCAACCACACCTCCTCACTAATAGATGGAAATGTTGGGGGGGGGGGCGACCGATACCCCAAGGTTACGAACATTGATGTGGGCTTCTGTCGGTAGTTCTCACGCAAGAAGGAGAATGAGCCCCCGGGTAATTGAGTAGAGGGATCATTTGGGAAAACTTAGATGAGCTGCAGTGAGGTCTGGACTTGGTGTCTCAGGGGGAACACTTCCCCAGCGATGTACCGAGGAAGCCCGGAAAGCGAAAGGCCCAATTCCTGAAACGGTCTGGGTCCATGTTCCAGTGTGTCGCGGTGAATAGAGGGTATTTATGCTGAAGCCATACTCGACATCTATTCCATCCTTGATACATTGGTAATTGTTTGATTGGACACTGTTGAAAAGGGCGGCGTTTCAACACGGCTCTTGTGAAGAGGCTCATGGGGGCTTGAAAGTAGAAAGATGACTAGAGCTTTCTGGGAAAATTATCAGTGTACCCGGTGATTCGAGCTGCTTTTGAGGAAGTGCGTGGTTGAATCTAGCCGCAAACCGAAATTACACGACAGAATGTGAGGTGCATGGAGCCGAAGCCCATGGTAGCGTGGCCCAAGGAAGTAGCGAGAAAGATGCGAACCACTAAATTTCCCAGAATATCTGAGGGCAAAGCCCTCGTAGTGGACGCTACGGAACACCACGAAGGGGAGTCGAGGTTTCCTATTGGGATTATGGAGAGTTCCGAATTGTAGATGTCCTCGGTTGTACAGGCAAGCAGGATGGGAGTGATTGTCAGGAGCACTACGAATTGGGAGGTCGCCTTCAAGCACAGGATGTCCCTGACACATGTGTTCCCAGTGACGGGATGTAAGGTGTCACTGTGAGACACACTGGAAGAAACTATTGTTAAAAGGGGGAAATTTGATCGCAATCAAATTCGGGGACGCCTCGTTTCCTATGGGTTGGAAGAGGAGGTTGCTAGAGAAGGTTTTGAAGCTGGAAGAAGCATTTTCCACTGATGCGTTTGACGTGGGTTGTTCCACGAGCACGCATCACACTATTTGGGTCATTGAAGATACCCCGTTCAGGGAAGAGTTGCAGTGACTGGAATCCTGCAGAAATGGGGGACGTCCGGCAACATTGGTGTAAGTTGAAGGATGCTGGGACTATCACCGAGTCCTGAAGCCGGTAGGCATCCCAAATAATATTAGTTCGAGGTAAGTGTGGGATGGTAGGGTTGCTTGTGGACTATAGGACTCTGAAAGGCGTACCTTCCCTGCCTAGTACACTGTCCCGAGGGTAAGCGACGCGCTGGTCTGCTGAGTGGTGAAAAGTGCTCTGTCTGCTGGATTCGTGGTGTGGATTTTACCAGATCTGCAGCATTTAAGCCGAGAAATAGTAAAAGGCATTTATATGACCCCGCTGATATTTTTGCAGTTCGAAAGGATGCCCCAGGTCATCTCAGCTGTTCCTGCAACTTCCGGTTCGTCATGGAGAAGACACTGGGGGATATTAACTTGTTAGAGGTGTTAGTGGATCTAGATGACCTCATAGTATATGGATCCACTTTGGAAGAGAATGAAATGAGGCTTCTGAAGCTGGAGAGGTGCTAGATCTGCCAAACGGTTGTTAGATATTTTGGGAAGATAGTCTCGTGATTAGGGATACTACTGACTCAGCTGACATCTAGGCATTTCCAACTTGGCCAAGACTCTAGACTGTTATCGCTCTGCGGTCCTTTCACGGGTTTTGTGTTTATTATCGGATGTTAGTGGAAATGCTTTGCGAAAGGGAGTCACTCTTTGAATCACCTTCTGTGCGGTTAACCTCCATTGGGGAAGAAAGGGAGACGGAAAGTAGAGAAGGGTGTAGAGTACCCTAGTCCGTCTGAGCCCTATGCCCTTTAGAGATGGACTGTAAAATGTGAGGAAGCCTTTCATTCGCTGAAGTAGCTGCTGACACAGGCGCCGGTTCTCGCTTTTGAGGACCCTCGAATTCACACGGATGACCGCCGACAGGGTCCTGTATGAGGATCAGCGCCCCAGGTTGAGGCCCGTTGCCTTTGCAATGCAGTGTCTGTAGCACTTCGAGAAAAACTATCCCACGCATAAGTTGGAATTTTTGGCGTTGAAATGATTCTTCACCCTTTGTCCTTATCAAGGAGAATTCTTCCGTATTTGTAAACGGTATACTGCAGACCTGGAAACCGTTCGGAAAGAGCTTTGATTAAAGAAACAAACATATCATATTATCACTGGAGCGAACAACTTTCAACATTACTTTTGAATAACAAGAGTGAATTACGATATTCGGAGCAACTGATCGTTGACAATCTTTACATATATCTCCTCGATATATGAATATCTCCAATTTATTTTTAAGATCTCCGTAGATTGTTTTATGTAAATTTTCACTATGAAATATTTTGTTTTGCCATGTGTTCGATCATATTTCATCGGTCTCTGTTGTGCAACATAAAAAAAAAGTTTTTTTATACATTGCTTTTATCGGTAATGTACAGTACATCTACTGCTCTGCTTTCATCAATGTGCTCAAACACAACGTCAAATGATTAAATACGGCATGACCTTCCTTTGACGGAACCACGCTGACAATTCCTAATCATATCATGCCTCTCGAAAATTTCGTAATTCCTGCCTTTCAGGATCTTCTCCATCAACTTAACATACACTGAAGGAAGACTCGCTGATCTATAATTTTGCTCGGCTAAATCTGCTCCCTCTCTTGAATAAGGAACAACATCCGTAATTCATCAGTCCTCTTCAACCTCTACCGTCCAGATAAATTAGGCAAAGTTCATCGTCAGAGGCTCAGGACTCTGCTCCCTCTTTTCCAGTGTAGACTGGGGTCCAACACGTCCGGTCCAGGTAACTCATCCAAATTCATGTTTTCCAAATGCTCCAGTGCATGCTATTCCTTAATATCTACATGCTCAAGCTTTTGAATTCGCTGACGGCATCAATAGAATCACCAAGGCCCTTTTCGGAAGTGAAAACTGAATCAAAGCATTCAAGTCAAGTCACTTTAAATTCATTAAATACATTTGGTTTCATACACACTTTTCCACTGTCACTCTTGATTCTTCCTATTCAGTCACGTTTTATCCTCCTGTTCTTCACATATTTATCGTTGTCCACTGCACTTGTACACTACGGTTCATGTACCCTACTCTCCTTTTCCAGTCTCAGTGGAATTTATCTACACAGAAACCCACGTAAATATCCTCTGAACATCTGCCCCATTTCTTCTGTATGTTCCCGTGAGAAAATCTGGTTCCAATTCATGCTTCCAAGTTCCTGCCTGATAGCCTCATTTTCCCTCTTATTCCATATTAAATGCTTTCCTAAATTGTCTATTCCTATCCCTCTCAAAAGCTAATGTAAAGGAAATAGAATTGTGATCAGTATCTTCTGGATGCTCTCCCAATGATAGATCTGACACCTGACGAGGCTGATTTCCTAATACCTGATCACGTACAGCCTCTCTTATTGTAGGCTTATCTGCATAATGTGTCAACAAAACCATCCTGAACATACCTAGCAAACTCCACCACATCAGAGTCCCTCGCTCTACGGCGATGCCAATCGATACTTCTGCAATTAAAATCTCATTTCACAACAATCCTGTTATTATTACAACTTTGCGGAATCTGTCTCCTAATCTGCTCCTCAATGTCCCTGTTACTATCGGGTGGACTAAAAAAAAACACCCAATAGAAACTTACTCCTTCTTCTTCCAAACTTCCACCTACAGAGACTCTGTAGCCAAATACTCCATGACTCCCTCCTTGTGTGCATCCATGACTCTATCTCTGATCAACAGTGCCACGCCCCCATCTCTTGTTTCCCTCCTTGTCCTTTCTGACACATATAAAGCCTGGCACTTGATGTAACCATTACTTAGCCCCTGAGCCATGCAGGTCTCTGCTTTGCCCACAGCATCATAGCTGCAAGTACTGATCCACGCTGTAAGCTAATTTGCCTTGCTCATAATACTCCTTCCATTAAAATAAACACATCTCTATCCAGCTGTCTGAGCGCGTCTCTTCTTTATCAACTGCCTATCGCCCCCTTGCTTTGCCTCCACGCTTTGTCTATTTGTGAGCCAACCGTCTCTTCCTCCGTTTCATTTGTTTGCTTTACAATCTCCAACAATTTTAATTTAAACTGTCTCCAATGCACTTTTCAAACTTCCCCGCCACGACAGCTGCCCCAAAGAATGCCGGGTATCCTTTATATACATAGTATCTGAAATATACATGGTATATTACATTTTGGTGAAAATGTGATCCTAATTATCTCATTAAATGTGAGCATCCACTGGAGAACTTACGTTAAATTAGTCATTAGCATGTCTTTCAGCCGTCAGATTTTCTTCTGCCATGTAATTATAACAAGATTGTACTTTATTCAAGACATCTTTCAAAACTGAAGTCCAGCTTCGCGAATCCGCTCTTTGGTCAGAATCGGATACATTCCTGTCATGGATACATAATTGGTAGACTATAAACATATATATATATATATATATATATATCCAGAATGTATAATTGCTTGTGGGGATAATGTTGCTTACTCAAGTCCCTGTTCCTTATCTTGAGTAGGCGAAATAGTACTAACAAACAATATAAACTATTATATTGTCACCAACGAACAAAAGCGGCATGCCACAGAATGCTCACGAAACAGTAATATGCTTCCCAATTTAAAACATCTTCTCAACTGCGATCGATTGATGCCTGGGATTTCCGACGTTGCTTGTATTTTTTGAGCCGATTAAACGATCCAGAAGTTTTGCAGTCTTCTAGGGACAGTGAGTAAGTTTGTGCCCTGGACATATATCGATTCATAATTGTGGAATTCGAATCCATGTTCGGCTTCAGTACTGTGAGTAAACATTAATATAGACGAGGACGGTTTGGCAAAAGGAACCGGTGTTGAGAGTCGTCTATCTTCGTTGCACCGATCTCTCACTCGCTGTACAGTCGCATGGTGTATAGGTCTTGAGACCCACGCCGCAACATATGACGCCCTCGACATCTACTGTCATTGGACTCCTTTTAAGACGACCATGGTGTTTTGTCTTTAATGTCGTCAACGCTGACCGCTTTCCGTGGGTATGGATTCACTCTGTGGACTCTGTTGTCTATGTTCGATGTGTTCTGCTTACTCTTGTAAAGTATTTGCGACATTCCAAAGAGGCGTTTCCGCTCTGCCACACGTCGGCATAGCGTTGAACGGAATGAGTCGGTGTTTGGTCCTTGTGGACCGTTCAAAGATACTAGGTTTGTTGTTTAATCTTCTCTGTACTAACTGTTCGTTTTCCGCTTGCGAGAAATGCACTTATGTTTTTGCTCGAAGGGTGTTTGATAGTCTTCGTTTTGCAGTTCATTAAACTTGTTATTGTTTCGTGGCTACCTGCAGGACGATGAATATCAGGGTTTGTATAATATATGCATACTTAGATCATAAATGCACTTTAAATTTTGAAAAAAGTTTTAGTCACATGTACGGAAATAGCTCTAGGCAATGTTTTTGTTATGTTATTTCATTAGAGGTTGTCAACGATGTTAATTGATGAATTCATTTTCCAAATAACATTGGCAAATGAAAACGAATGGAAACAAGGAATAGATAACGAGAAGGTCAAATTTTAAAAACAAGAATAAACATCATAACTGTCAACAGATGGTGCAGCGTCTGTGAAGAGAACAAGAGATTTAAGATTGAAACTCTACCACTTTTGTCTATCACCCTGAAGCTTCACGACCTGTTGAGCGTTTTTAAAAGATGCCGTATTTGTTTGGGAATGGAGATACCTTAAAAAAATAAGCTAAGTACAGCAAATGCAGTAAAGGCCGGGTTCACATTGTCGGTAACACAACCGGTTAGATTTCAGAAATAACAGCCACATTCTTCACCTCAAACGAGCAGCTCTCTGCGCCAGAGGGCAGAAGAGTTTTCTTTTTTCGCACAGACACTGCTGTGTCCGTTGTGGAAAGAAAATAATGAACTCAGAACCACAAATATGGAGCTGGTTGCATGAAAAAATATCCTACGAAATCAGCGTCTCTGGGATAATATGGCAAACATTGTTGTAACTCCAATATGCTTGACGTCAAATTAATTTGACTTTGTAGCACTGACTAAACAAAATATAATTTCAGTAGAAGGCAGACTGCTGCACAAAAGAATAAAAGAGGCAAGTATCTAATGTCTCCCTCTCTTATTACTTATGGAATATTATAGTAGAGATCGATTTCGCGGTCTCTGTTGAAGAAACACAGACAGAACCGGAGTGTCCAGAGGTGCTGCGACATTAGTTCAGTAATATTCTTGGAGTAGTGGTGAATCACTACATGTGGGTTCTCAGCGCACTGATGCAGTCAGACTGGATCACTCGGCGTTTGATCCTTTTGAGCACCGATGCACACTGACTGGTCTTCAATATGATTTTGCACGTAGGTTTTCTGCTTTTGAAGATCGCAAAAAATAAACGATTCCTTTGAGTTACAGCTACAATGGTGCTACAGCACCATCGGCGAGTCTCTGTTACGCCCATCTTATATTTCGATTGGCTATCTGGGAGAATTTGAATAACGAAGTTCACTCGACTTACCACCAGGTTAACAATATTAATCCTTTTTAACCAGACAGTCCCTGAAGAAACTATTTACTCCCTTCGGATTCCAATACCTTTTCGGTTCACAACATTTATTTTAAACTTCACTTAGTGACGGCACGTCTGTTAGATATAGACGGTGATTGTATCATCGGATTCACCTACACTATCATACAGAACGCATCCGAAATCCAGACAGATGATGAGTTCGATCCTAAAAATGTGGTAAAAAGACTATGCTTTGAAGCTCTGCACCACATTCCTTTCTCAGTCTGGTAGACAGAATAGTGTAAAGGTGTTCGACATGACGCTAATAAAAACTTAGAGTACAAAACAAAACTCCAGGTACTGGAAAATTTTAAAATGTTCTCCACATCACTGGCTTGATATAAATTCCGGTTCGTAGATAATCCGTACACAAGAATATTCTGGTAAACTGAATGCATTGTGTTATTCCATTTTCTACGTCAAGCTGCATACCCAATATGTTTCGGTTCTGAATGTTTGCTTTAGTTTGATCAATCGTGATGGTGTATTATTCGTTAGACTGAAGGATGAGCCACGTCCTAGATGCGTTTTCTATCTCTTCACTTGACTTAAATATACATAGAACTGACCTACATAGCTGCCTGTGGCAAAGAAGTCCTCTAATTCACGAATTTCTGGATAAATAATGTCCTCCTCATGCCCGTTGCAAAAGAACACCCCTCTGTTATGACGCTGTGGTTCCTGGTCTCAGATTTTCCCATCATTGGAATCACCGTCTCCATGTCTACTGTGTCAAGGTTTCCCATCATTAGATAGATTTGGATCAGGTCACGCTGCATTCTTCTACTTTCCAGATTATATCAAAGTGGATCGTAAAAGTATTTTCAAGTATGGAGAAAAAATAATAAAAGGGAGCTCTGAGTGTCTATAGGACCGCTAGAAAATTAGATAATAGAAATAATTAAGCGCGACAAGCAAATGTTGGATGACCTGAATGAGGAGTTGGCATTATTCTTCACGGTGTCAGACAGGAGCAGTGTACACGACATTACAGTGCTTGAAGGAAGAGACGTGGGTGCAGTTACTATGACAAGGGAGACGTTGCTCAAAAAGCGGAGAGACATGCAGGTACAACAGTCTCCGTTCCAGATAAACTGCACACTAGGGTTCTGAAAAAGGTAGCGTTAAGAAAATTTGGCCCCATTAACAATAATCTTTCAAACATCCTTGAACGCCGGCGTGGTTGCAGAGGAATGTAAATTACAAATGTCACGGCACTCATTAAGGGAGTTGTAAGTCAGAAGCAATAAACCGATAGGGATGTTAGCCTTAACTCTGCGGTGGGAAAAATTTTAGAGCCAATTCTAAAGGCTGAGGTGATTGTGTACTTTGTTAGACTGGACAAGATAGGAGGAAGTCAGCATGATTTCATTCAGGGAAAAACTTGCCTGAAATAAACCTGTTGCAATTATTTGAAGGGATTACATGTAGGAGATATAGAGGGGGCGTAGTGGATCTTGTATATTTGTACTTTCAGACGGCCTTTGACATGGTGCCACACATGAGGCCGTTTCGGAAGTTAAGAACCCGTAGTATTACAGGAAATTTACTAACATGATCAGAGCATAGACTGATTGGAACGAGGCAATCGGGATAAATGGACAATTGTCCGGATCGCTGCTGTTTAGTCGTGGTATGGGGAACATTTCTGTTTATGCAGATGTTTTAGATGATTAAAGAGATTTCTTTGTGCTCAGTTTGCAGATGATACGAAGCTTGATGGAGGGCTGGCACTATTGAGGATAGAGCTAAGATGCAGAAGGTCTCAGAAACAGTAGGAGAAGGGGAAATAAATGGCAAATGGAATATAATGCCGGAAAATGCATGGACATGCACATTGGTAGTTCAAACAAATCTGCTGACTATTTTCTACAATGGGAGAAACCAAAAAAATCTGAAATCCGAAGGGACTACGGCAATATTGTGCAAATCACCCTAAAGGTTAACTTGTAATATGAGTCGGTGTTGAGGAAAGAAAATACAGTGTTAGCATTCAAACCAAATGTTTAAAATACAAGATCAAGTATGTAATTCTGAAGCTGCACAAGGCACTGCTGAAGGCTCACATTGCGTATTTGGAACAGTTTTTTTTTTTCTGTACATCTTAGAATACATGTGCTGGCATTGGAGACATTCCACAGGAAGTTCTCAAGGATAATTCCAAGGATGAAAGGGTTAGCGTAAGAGGAATTTTTGATGGGTCTGGGTCTGTACTCGCCTGAATTTAGAAAGGTGAGTGGGGACCTCATTGAATACTTTCGAATGTTGAATGGCCTAAACAGAGTACATGTGGAAAGGAATTTTCCCATGGTGGGAGAGTCTAGTACAAGAGGGAATCCAAAACAGTGATGCGAAACAAATAAACAAAAACGTTTTCATCCAGAAAGTGATGGATTTGTGGAATGTGTTGCCATATGCAGCTGAGGAAGACAGGTTGTTGGGTCTACTTAAGGCAGAGATTGATCGGTTCTCGATTGAACATGGCATGAAACGTTATCGTGGAGAAGGCCGTGAAATGGGGTTGAAAAGGAATAAAACGGATCAGCTATGATTGACTTGTGGTGCAGACTCGATTAGGCAAATAGCATAAATTTAGTCTTTTGACAAATAGTCTTATGGTCTTAACCAAATTACATATCATGTGTTCCACGTCCCACTTGCTTTACCTTTGCCACTGCAGCGCTAAAAATTAATAGCCACATCTGGTAACCACTGTTATAATTCGAGCAAAAGACAACCTGTTTTAGAATCACAGGACGTGCACATTCTTTCCGACATAGGCACCGATTTAACATTTATACTTGTTCATAATATCTGCACATATTATAGTAAGTGAGCATTGGGAGACTGCTGAACACAATGTAATATATGCACGGAGACTCACACATGCATATAACAGCACACGAACATACATAATATGCAAGAAACAATTGCTCCTTCACGTTTACGTTAATGCTTCATATATTAAGATTAAAATATCGTTGATAACTTTGTCCATTAGATACCGGTAGGCAACTTATAGATGTGAAAAGATGGAATGAAACACTGTTCAAGGAGATCATAAAATTACCTTTCCGTTTCCATATTAAAAACTGGTATCACGAAAGTATTGCATTCCGTACTACAAAAATACACACGACGATACGACAATGCAGAAATAGCTCTGTCTGATTGAATAACGAACTCCACATAAAGTGTCAGACTGGTTGTTTCGTTTCTTTTTGAAACCATGCTGCATGACTTCCTTCAATATATCTTGAAATAAATTTTCAAATTCATCCGCACATCCGTGTTAATCAGCACTGTCAACGCGCACTGAATTAGTAACCACTGCTTTCTACCGTGGTTCATAGTCCAGCATCAATGTGTGTAATTAAGGATGATCAGCAATGTACTGTGACCAGTGCAGAAGTACATCGGATAATCTGCATGTCATAGCAGCCACAGATGAATGATATTTTCCAGCATCGGTCTATGCAAGTATTGTTGTTGAGAGTAGAGAGAAAAAAAAAAACTTTCGACGAAATTAGCGAGACTGTTATCTAAGCGCATCGCACATATTATCTTGTAAATAAAGAGCAGGAAGCCAAAGAACATTGGGGAGCTGATTTTCAAACCCACTATAATTTTTTTCGGCTCCTCCTACTTCCTCCAAATCAAGGGTGTAGCTGTAGCAAGCCGCATGCCTTGCCCTCCGACTCACCCGCCCCTTCCCCAGCTATGCTTACACATTAGTCACCTACGTAGAGTAGTAATTGTCCAAACCAAACACAGATACCGTTCCAACTTTCCCTAACTCGTTCTGTGCTACATGACCGACTGCTCTGAGGTTGCTTCCTGTAGCCTTCTTGGTTGCATGAATTTCATCAACTTCTATCTTCCATCTTCCACAATGTCTCCCAAATCACTACTTGCATTTCTGACTCCTGTATCTATCTATTTTACTCTATCCCTGGATTCTTCTGGAGAATGTCTGCTGATATTTTAATTCACCTAGTATACTCAAATTATCGTGTCGAGACCTCTTTTCACGCTGGTACTAGTAAATTATGTAATTTCATTTTCCCGTCTTTAAGTGTTTATTCAAACGAAGAGACGTTACGCCATGTGTCGTTAAACAGTCAGGGAGGAGTTTTCACATCAGTTGCAAAGAAACTGCGTTGAAACAGAACCATAGCTAATGTTCATTATCCTGAAACTTTCACGCACAAAACGTAAATTGGAAACAGCTCGGAAGAAATATACATCCGGTACAGCAACCAGCATAGGCGTCTCGGCCAAGTTCTGAGGAATAACGTACCACAGCAGTATAATGTTCCTCAATACAAACATTCTGACACCCGGAGAAGAAAAGTTGCATTTTCTCTTGAATATCACGCTGTACCTCTGCTTTGTCGTGACTACCATTCACAATTTTCAGCACTATACAAGTTCAATATAAATCTGACAATGTAGATTCGGAATTTCATTCAGTCATTGTTTTAGACAGCCAGAGCTTTTCACATCTAATTACGCTTCTCGTCCCCATATTCTTTATTTCCAGTCTTCTTCACCCAGTACGTGAAACACAGCCCAGAGCAGTGACGACAAATGTATGTCAGTCACTCACTATCACATGCAGGTTCCATTCTCATCGGTGGAATAATATCTTAACGGCAGAATTCTTCAAACTGACACATCCTAAAATTGGAATGGTGCGTATCTGCAGAGGAGGAAAATTTCTCACAAAGGAAAATAATGCAGAAATGACAATACCCTGAAAATTATAATTTGTGTACTTAAAGACAGCGCCACCTATAACAGTAAAATTGAATATAAATATGAAGATACACAGAGCTTGGAAAATGGATTCCCTCAAATACACAAATACTTCCTGTACTCTATAACATAAACAGATTAAGCAGCAGTGTTAATCTGCTGGTACTTCAACGAGGAACTTCGCCTGTGTTCACTCTAGTATAGTTTATAATGGGACTGGAAGTGTTCATTCTCTAGTTCCATTCCCTTGTGAATTCGCACGGTAGCAGAGAAAGATGTAGTGAACGGCAACCAATAATTCCCTCCCCATTCCCAATCGTTTTCTTCAGTTGCGACGCTGTTCCGCTAGCATGGAAGCTGGAAAAGCAGTAAACAAGCCGCAATCGCCAGCCAATTCCAGTCGTGCGATTTGAACCTGGCATACATCACTGTGGATTCTTGGTGGCACAAAACGAAGAGTACTCGGAGAACATTTTTTGGCACCCATTAAGTATTTATTCTGGAATGGGAAAATAGAATCAAATGTCGGATTACTTTCACGTTGGGATCTGGTGAAATCGATTGTACTTCGCACCTTTCAGGAATTTTACTTCGACATTTGTCTCAGTTTAGGGAAGTAACGACGTGGAAATTATGATGCGGCAATTTTACAGAGTTTTCTTTTTCACAGGTAACCTCACAGGGATTTGTGGAACACCGAAAGTTGTTGTTTATGTTTTCAAAGTCTGGAATATGTGTACCCAGTCCAATAATGTGTGCTGATTAGACTGAATTGAGGACGATGTGTTACCTGTGAAACTGATGTCGGATCAAGGTGTCACTCGTATATTTGCTATAACTATGGACCAGAGATAACCGCCACTGTCACAGTCGGTAAGTATGTGAACAGACCAAATGTATAAAGCTGTTTCATCAAGTGCTTGCAAGGGCAGTTTTCCTGAAGATAATAACGTCGATTGAAGTTTCGTAAAAAGAAGCTATAAGGTTTAGCTTGACGAAAAATATCGTGGATATTTTGCCAGGCATGTCATCGTCTAAGGAAAGACACAATTAAAGTCAATGCATATACAGAGCGGCTACTTGTTTTGCTCGCGAGTGGTATTGAGGATAGCAGGAGAAATGCTGATTTTGGGTCTGCACATAGCGCTATCATGTTTGCTTGAACTTCACTGTGATGTTCTAAGTAGGGCAGGACTACAGAAACAGTACGTTCTGATATTGAGAAAGTTAATCCGTATCATGTTCAAATTATACACGCAATCAGGCAGTGGAGACGCTCCGTTACGAATAAGTCGTGGAGACTGCGTGCGAAAATTTCCTGATGACAGATGTAAACCATAAGCAGTAAAAGTACAACAAACAGTGTCAAGACAAAAAAGAAATCGAAAAGAATGAACTGGAAATAAAGTGGAGGAGAAACTGGCACAGCGAATAGGGAAACAAGAGAAAATCTTCAGATAATGGAAGCACAAGCAACACACCCACAATGTTCGACGTTCTTCCCCAGCCAGTTAACAGTTGTAAATGTCCAGATGAAGTGTCTCTGCCCGAAATATAGCATATTTATTGTTTTCCATAGATGCTCCCTAGCCTTCTGTGTTCCGTCAGCATAATGGCTGTGTTACATCGAATGGTTAGGAAGTTTTACTTCGGGTGTACTATATTTAACAACGTGTATTGTTAGTCCCTCATCACAAA
Organism: Hypanus sabinus; assembly: GCF_030144855.1. Classification (NCBI taxonomy): domain Eukaryota; kingdom Metazoa; phylum Chordata; class Chondrichthyes; order Myliobatiformes; family Dasyatidae; genus Hypanus; species Hypanus sabinus. The sequence goes on from NC_082731.1 coordinate 24,753,984, forward strand.
CTTGGAAAATCACTCCCTTCTTATGGATCTTAATCTGGTAAATGCATGAGTAGCATATTTCTACAGAGCGTATCAATATTGTAAATATATATATTACATATATATCTTTCAATCAGTTTCCCCATTCATCTTTCCCTTGACTACATGAAAGAAAACAAATATAATTGTGCACTGTAGTGCAGGAGATGAACCTTCCGTCTGGGTGCTGGCATTGGGAGATTATTTCACAAAGATTTTGCATGTTAATTATTCATTCCCCTGAGATTTCACATTTTGCAGAAATTGCTTGTAGGAATTCCATTTGAAACCATCCAGTGTGAATCCTTCAGCTATTCCTATGAATGCCGTTCCAAGGAACGGCAATAAAGTAATAATGAGGCTTCTTTTAAATTCCTTCAGTTCCGAAATCCGTTGTGTCCAAGAGCCTGTCTCAACAATCTTCTTGTTCTGATCACGTCGACGATTGTTTTGGGTTTTGCACATACACGTTGCAGTATACCGGCAGCTCCAAGCTGAATATCCAAAGCTTCTGATCCAGCTGATAACCTCGGAAGGTTATGATCAGGAAAATAATGCCGAAGGACTGTTCTTCGGTTCTATCTATCGTGACTAGAAAATAGGCATCTTAATGATCTCGAAACCGCAAGTGAGCGACTCAGCTTTGTACCAATGTGCCATAAGTCAGAGAGCACAGTGATATACAGGAGGAAGCGAGATACTCAAAAATCTCAACGTGGTGAATCAAGCAGTCTTTCAAAAATACGTGCGAGCGCCAGTGCCACAGAGAAGAGATCGAGAATCCTGCACTAATCTCTGAGGTTTGAAGATCCCAATATTGAGTCCTCAGCTGAATCTATTTGTTTGTTTTTTGCGCCATCCACTGATCTCGAAACTCCTTTCTAAAAACATCCTGACAGCTTTAGCGTCTTTCATTTCTGAATGAGTTCTCCGTAAGCTGCAACTAGAAAAAATATATTGTGGTCAGCATTTGGTCCATGATGACAGAAAAGAAAAAAAAAACACTTTAAAAAAAAACGTCCCAACTGACATCATTATTTCGACACACACACAGACAACCCGTCACTATGACTAGGGACAGACTCATTCAGTCACATACTGAAAGTGGAGTCTATTATTGCACACTCCAGATAATGTTGAGTTGCCCCACGAATGCCAAATCGAACAACGGTATATCCCAAGCTAAAATGTTAAAATAAATGAAAATCAACATCCTATCATATGTACGGATATTTTATTAACGACCAATTGTTTCGGACAATTCGGACAAATTTCATTTCATAAATAAACTATCGAAAAATTGAAGAACAAATGTGTCCCTTATTTTGCTTCTCTCCGAGATCATGGAAAAATGGATTTGCCTCTTTTGAATCTTCTGTATAGACCGATTGCTTGGCATTTCCGTACGTTTTCTTGAAAGGTAAATATTATGCAACTATTACCAGGTGTTCAGGGTTCTGTTTTTTAATTGATATTGAGATGATATTAATATGGAGCAAAGCGTACTAAATGGCTATAGAACCCCAATCCGTCTGTGCATTCAAAAATATTAAACCCCCTGGTCACTTTCTATAACGAGATGCTACTGATAAATTTTCAAAACGAAATTAAGTGTTTCGTTCATTTCCCAAGTATATTGACAGGGTTTTTCAGCGCCTGATGAACCTCGTTCCTGAACATCTCCTGAGTCATGGTGTAAATGGTCGTTAGTTTATTTGGTGGTCAGCAGCTGATTGACGAGCAACCATCTCTCTAGAAAAGTTGACACTCTGTTTCCCAAATCATGTGCAGGAGTATTAAGTGTTTTTTCTAGGCAACATACTGTCCATAACATGAAAAAAGCACAATATTTTGGGGAAAAAAAAAAACTATTGGTCGTATGAAAGAATACAACGATGGGCTATCTGCCGTTCGCCATTTGATGTAACATAAAGCAAAGAAAATCAAACAGGAAAGCACACTGCGGACTCTTCATCACATGTTCCTCAGCCTGCTAATTTAAAGAAACTAAACTATCGAGGCAAACACTCCCTCATGCAGCGACAATAGACCCGAAATTATGGTCGACATTATAGCTCTATCGTAGTATGTTTCTGAAATATCATCCTGAATCTTCTACCATCTCCAGAATAGATATCCAGCCACCCACAAGTCAATGTGTAAAAATAAAGAAATCACTTCCTCTGATATCTGTGCTAAATTTCCGTCCAGTCACCATAAACGGAACAATTGTTGTGTTTGTTTGGACCGCCGTAGGGAGCAGGAAACAACTTTCAATGATCTTGATAATCTTACACATTTCTATTATGTTGACGGTTGACCGGTGCCAGTCCAAATGCAAAAGCTGTAGTTTACTCAGAAGTTCCACTTAAGGCATTGTCTCGTCTATAAGGTCTCACGGTAACTATACTGAGCCCTCTCACTCAACCTTCGTCATTCTGCGCGTAAGGAGATGGAAGAAATCAGCAGTACTATCAGAACGTTTGGTAACCGGATCTTTTAGAGTTACAGGATCTTCTGACGTCTTTTAAAATCAATATCCTGTCAAATCAAAGGCAGAACACCATACCATTTCTTAAATACATTTGCGGGGCAGCAATGATATAGTTACTGACGTGGAATCCGAGATTCCTCTGTACCTCTGCACCACTGAGAATCCTCCCAATAGCGTTATACTCAGACTTTAAGTGCGATCTTTTAATGCTCGTTATTTCACTTTCTTTTTCGCTTTGAAATAATTTGTCATTTTCAACCCACCTCTACATCCTGTCTATACTTTTCTACTTTCACATTCAAGGCCTTAGACAAATGACAAAGTAATTTTTAGCGTCACAAAGAGTGAGGACCCGAAACAGTTACCCAAGGGAGAATTCTAAATCGTTAAAGCAGGGCATTATAACTTCCATCAAATACCGCACTATGTCTGTTCTCTTCCAATGTCCCGTCGATTCTATGCCTGGTCACCTTCGCGATAAACTCCACAGGGCTTCCTGCGTCCTTTTGTTCTCCGCACGGTTGCATCTCTGCGCTTCTGATGACCTCTGCAGCTACAGACTGCTTCTGTCAATGAATGATAAATCAGTAAAAACACATAGAACGGCACATTGACGGTTAAGACCTCTCCAAATATTCACGCCCGACGTTTCCTTCAATACGTAGAAACTTTTGAACTCAGCAGAAAATAAGTATTAAATTGGAACATAAACAACCTTCCAAAGTTCAGAATTTCTACGCAAACCTCACGTGCTAATCCCCTCAGCCCTCAATATTTATCGAATATATCTATATATTAACAATTTGTGTTTGTGAGGGTGCCTCTCGATCCAATAAAAATGATATAGTATGTCAAAGCATGTTTTGGAGGCATGTGCAGGATCTGACACTGAGGCCACGGGAGAAGAACTGATCTATGTGACCTCTCGACATTGGCTCTGTCACTCGAACTTAGTCTATTTATTATAAAACCTCAACTATATTCTCCTTGCTTCTCCCTCTAAAATGTAACATACTTATGATTGAAGAATATATTTATCGCTGCTTGAAATGTATCGTAAATATGCTCCACAATAGTCTGTGGTAAGGAATAAAACACATTCGCAGTCTACAAATAAGTTTCCACTTTAATATGAGGGACGTCACTTTGTCTGAAGGTTTATCTCTCTGAAACTCCACTTTGTCCGCTGCTGGAAGTATCCTCCGCTCGACCTGTGTGCTCAGTCTATTTTACGTGCGTTATGTTAAAATAAAATTAGCATCAGGGTTCTACTTCAAGAAGCCATTAAATGCTCCACATACGAGAAGTCTTTCACCCCCGTGGACATCTCATGTGACCACACTTTTCCCCCTTCAAAATCAGCGCAACTGATCTCATTCACCAAACTTCATCAAATCTCGCTCATTACAAAAAAATAAACACCAACAACAACAACAAATCCAGGATTTTTTTTTCCCTAACCATCACAACCACAACGTATACAATTAACATTAGGAAAAACATTCCAGTTCCATTGAATTGACTGTTATACTTCTATCATATTATGATCACTGTTTCATATATTTTAATTTACTACACAATGAAGATCCTTAATCTATTCTGGTAGATTTCGAAACATCTTGCCACTAGACCAAGTACACAGAAATAATCCATTAGTTCGCTTGACGTTTACTCTAAAAGTCTGTACTCTATTACTTTGGAGTGCAGATGTAGAGCAGTATATGTTCTGAAATCAATACCGTGATGATCGGAACGCTGTTGGATTCTGCGAACGATAGATACAACGAATTAGCATAATATGATGCTCAAATGACACTAATGCCGAGTGGACAATATTCAAGGCTCTTAATGAGCTGATCCCTTCCAGATTCATAATTCGCAATTTCGTCCATAACATTCCATTTTTAAGCATGCAGCTATATACAACAGGTGCCATGCAGCATCTTTCTTCCAGGTCGTTCTGCTTCCTACATCAGTCAACTCCCCATCTTTTTCTTTCATCTCTTCCCCTCCCCTCCAAGCTTCCACTATAGTCTGTTCATTCTCTCTGCTCCTCCTTACCATGCAAACATACTTATGAGCTTATTTTTTTTTTATTCTTTATTCCTGCTGAAGGAGTAAAGAAAAACCGACTCAGTTTTGTTTGAGTGAATTTTTGAGTTTAGGTCATTCACACTTAAGAAATGGTTTAGGCCACCAGTCTTCTGTTCTGTTTGACAAAGTATTGTGGATTGAGTTCAAAACTATTTTTCAGAGTGCCAGTACAAATGGAAAACAGAACACACGTTGCTTTTTTACTACTTGAAGAAAACATCACTTACCAAAAATGACCCAGTTTATTCCGCGAATTCGCTGCACGTACGTAACTGTGCAAATTCCTCGAGTGCGGAGTCTATTGCATTGAGAGGCAGGATGGAGCCATAAATCACAATGGAGCGAATCGACAGTTCTGCATTCAAATCAGTTTTACGAAAGATAGCCGACAGCGGATCATTGATGTTCTTGTCCCTGATTACGCTCTTTCCAGTAACATGACTCAGATACTTCAGAGTGTAACAGTGGTTCGGTAAGGAAAAAAAGGGTTTGGAGTGTTTCACTGTACCTTCAAACGTGATGTATGTTGCAAAACAAGAACATTTTTAACGATCAATATTACTGTCCCAAGGACCTGAATCCCGAACCCACGCGATTATACCAGACACTAGCATCTTCCGGGCTCACATAACACATGAAGGTACACTGCTCCATCACAAGGGATTCCTCAGCAGAAGTGACATAAGAAAAGAGGAGTGAGATGAAGCTCTCAATACCTGCAGCTCAGAGAAGTCAATGTGATGACCCGTATGTCAATAACTCAATAGACCAGGAAACCCTCAGTCGAAAAACTCGCTCAGGTTTCGTTGGTTTATTTTAATTCCGCTCTCCATCCAATACAATTTATAGTCCGGCTACTGCATTTTACCAAAGTCAAAAGCAGGTCAGATGCGGGTGGGACAGCCACATAATGATTAGAAATTGCATGTGCATCGCAGGTCAAATTGACGTCTGGACGTAAATTACAACGGCTTGAAAGAAAAAAAAAACAGTGTGAAGATATCATGCTGCGACAACTTAATTGACACAGTATAGTCCAGAAGGCATGGAACGAAAATGCGTAGAATATATCAATGCAAATCCGTAGAAGTATGTGACATAGGATAGGAATATGTTGAATCATTGGTTCGGTTAAGAAACTACAGGACAGAAACGAATTTAATCGTTGTTTTTATATGGAACTCTGAACAGTGGCTGGGCGATAGTCCACCCAATTGCAATTGGAAATAGAAATGCCCTCTCAAATAGTCAGCGATATGATAGCTTTTGACATTTTAATATACAGTTCGATTAGGAAAATCAGGTTGGTAAGGGAATTCAAGAGAGTGAGTTTCTTGAATGCATGAGAGACGGCTTTTTAAAGCAGTTTGTCCTTGAGACCTCCAGGGGATCTGTTATACTGAAGCTGATGTTACGTAATGAACTTAAGGCGATTAGCGAGCTTAAGGTAAAAGGATCAATATGAACCAGTGACCACAAGATAATTGGATTCAACTTGAAATTTGATACAGAGAAATTAAAGTCTGCCATTGCAGTGTTTTCCTGGAATACGGGAAGATACAGTTGCCTGGAAGAGGAGTTGGCAAAGTAAAGTGGAAGGAGCTGCTGGCAGGAATGTCAGCAGAACGGCAATGTCGTGTGTTCCTGGCTGGAAAGAGGAAGGTGCAGGGCAACTGCATTTCAAAAATGAAGAAATACTCAACTGGCAAAACAGTACAACAGTTGCTGACAATCGATGTCGATGCTAATGTCAAAATAAAACAGAGTGTGTACAGCAAAGCAAAACTGATTGGGAAGATGTACGATTGGGATAGTTTTATTAACTAGATAGAATATCTAGAAGATTCGTTAGAAGCGAAAGGATGAAATATGAACGCAAGCAGGCAGAAAATATTGTTCCTTTTACCTTAAGCTCCCTAATCGTCTTCAGTTCATTACGTAACATCAATTCCAGTATAAATGATCCCCCCAATGGGCTCCACTACAAAATGCTCTAACAAACCGTCTCTCATGCATTCAAGAATATTAAATTGGGTAATTAAAGCATTTAGAGGCATGTTAAAAAAAAGAGATATGAGACTGGATACAGGGCGGCTAGAAAATGAGGAGGGGGAAATAATAACGGAGTAAGGAGATAGCCAAAGAATTAAATGAATATTTTGCCCAACTTTCACAGTGGAAGACAGGGGCAGTGTGTCAGATTGTGAAGTGTGTGATGCAAAGGTAGTGAATGCAGTATTAATACCAAAGAGAATTTGCACAAAATACTGAAAGATCTAAATAACATGTTAACTGGAACAGATGAGTTGAGTTCTAAAAGAGGTACCGTTAGAGACTGTTTTGGCATTAGCACTGCTCAAGCAATCATAATTGGTTTCTGGCTTTGCAAGATGAGTGTAAAAATGAAAATATCACCACATCTTTAAGTGAAAGAAGGACCAGTTAACCTGACTTTAGTTTTTTCGAAGGTGTTAGAAAGAATTGTCAAGGCTGAGGTGATGGGGAACTTGATGGCATAGGGAAGATAGGACAAAGACAGCATTGTTTCCTTACTGGAATATATTGCCTGACACACCTGTTGTAATTATTTTACGTGATTAGAAGTAGGACAGATACGGTGGATGTTGTGGATGTTGTACATTTGTACTTTCAGAAGGCCTTTGACAAGTTGCGACGCATGACGCTGCTTACCAATTTAAGTGAGGATGGTGCTACAGCATATTTACGAACATGGTTAGAGCATTAGCTATTTTTAGGAGCCAGTGAGTGCGAACAAAAGGAGAATTTTCTGACAGGGTGCCAGAGACGAGTGGTGTTCTGCAGGGTTCGGTTTTGAGACCACTAATTTTCATGATTTGAATGATGGAATAGATGGCTTTGAAGCAGACATTAAAGATGATACGATTGGCATGTAGTTTTGTAGAATGGAAAGCATAAAGAAGTACTTATACTGATTAGCAGAATGGGGAAAAAAGTGTCAAATGAAAGATAATGTTGGTAAATCCATGGTAATGTACTTTAGTAATAGAATTAAATGTTCGGAAAATTATCTGAAAAGGGGAGGAATTCAAAAAATCACAGATGCAAAAGCACTTAGAAGCATTTGTGCAGAACACCCTGAGTTGGAAGCGAAATGCAAACCTATCATTCATTTCAAGGTATAGAATACAAGAAAAGGGATGTGATGCAGAGGCTTTATAAGACACTTCTGAGGCCTCACCATGAGAATTATGCCCGGTTTTGAGCTCCCGACCATAAAAAAAAATGTGCTGATATTGCAGAGGGTCCAGAGGACGTACTGAGGGATGATTCCAGGAGCGAAGGGGTCATCATTTGAAACATCTTTGATGGCTCTGGCTCCAGAATGGCTCGAATTTAGAAAGACGAGGGGGGATCTAATGTGAACATTATAATTATTCAAAGGCCCTGCAGAGTAGATGTGGAAGGGATGTTTCCCTCAGAGGGAGAGTCCAGGACCACTGGACTCAGCAGTAGGATAAAGGGGCGTCCATTCAATGTAGAGATTCGGAGAAAATTCATTAGGGAGAGGGTGGTGAACTTGTGGAATTTGTTGCCATATTTAGCTGTGCAGATAAGATCGTTTTGTTCATTTGAAGCAGACATTGATAGGTTCTTGATTAGACATGACATGAAAGGTTATGGCAGAAGGCTGGAAAATGGGGTTAAGGAGGAATATAAACAAAAACTGGATCAGCCAGAATTTAGTTGCAGTACAGCCTGTTCGCTTATCGTTTGTTCTGATTGTTTTATCCAGAGTAAATACCATCTATATTATGAACCGTTTATTCTACTTTAGCCTCTGAAGCGGTTAGGGAAAAAAAAAAAGCCACAACCGGTAACAACTAGGATAATCCGAGAAGTAACTGCTTCCGAATCTCGCTGAGTGCACTTTCTTACAGTCATAATCATTGTTTTAACATTTCAGTTTCCATATTCTCTGTACATATTAATGGAATTGAACATCCAGAGACAGTTGCACGTGTGCACGCGCACCCACACACGCACACACACTCGCAACATACAGTACACAAACACAAGCAATCACACACACACACAAACATGTGTGTTTGTGTGTGTGTATAATATATATATATATATATATATATATATATATATATATATATATATATATATATTGCAAACATTGCAATCCATAATTACAAAAATACACGCGACAGTTTCGATCTGATGTTGTGTTCTTGTTTCAGCCAGCCATCAAGCAATTAGTTACTCACTCCTTCTCCTTGAATTCAAACCCGACAGAGGCTGATAGGGAACGGAGAGTGTCAATGTGAGTGACAGAGAAAATGAGAGTGATATTGTAAGCATGGGTTAAAATGTCAGAAAAAAGAGACAGGCAGGTTGATTCGTTTCATTATGATATTACCCTGTATGAATTCCTTGAATATTTACTGAAGTATGGATGCAAATTGATCCGTGCACTCTGTTTTAATCAGCAGTATCTAAATACTCTGAGTCAATAAAGACTGCTATATACCGATCATCATAATCCATGAACAATATTTCTAAGTAAGGAGTACAGACAATGTACTCGGAGAGGTACAGAAGTACATTGGTAAAACTACTTGTTGTATTAGGCACAGCTGGCTGAGTTTATTAAGAGCTGTCTTTGTTGATATTATTATCTGGACAGTGAAAGTATTTCGGTGAAATTATCCAGACAACATTCTTTGTTTATTGCACGCATTATATCTCATATAGACTAGAAAACTTGCACAACACTGAGGAGATGTTTCTCACACACATCATTTTTTTTTTCTCTCGACTCTTAATTCTGCAAACCTATTGATAGCCCTGTGAACTGGCATGACACACAACCATCTTTGCCCCACTCTGCACCGATTATCGTCTCCTAAACAGAAAAGTCCATACCCCAAGCCTACACAGAGAACTGACAAACGACTTGCAACTCCTGTATGTTACATGGACGACTGTATTGGTGTTGCTTCATGTACCCTTGCAGACCTCGTCAATTTCATCAACTGTGCCTTCAAGTTCCACAACGTCCAACAAATTACTTTGTCCATTTCTGACACCTTGATCGGCGTTACCAATTACTTTGACTCAATCCCTGGAGACATCTGGAGGCTGTGTTCTGATACATTTACAAACTAGTGACACTCACAGTTATCTTGATGTGTATTCTTTCCCATTGGCACTGGTAGATTCTGCCGTTTCCTTTTTGCATCTCCCCCGTCTTTTCGTATTTATTCATGGGAGCCCTATTGGATTCGAACAGGCAGGGAGGAGCTTACAAATAACTCGTTGAAACAGAACCACAGCTATTGCACACTAAACCTGACGCTTCTTCGCAGAAAAGTTAATTCGGAAACAGGGAGGCAATTGAAAATAACCCTACGACATAAACCGGCGCATGTCTCTCTGCCCAGTTCAGCTGAAAAACCTACCAAACTATTCTAGGTGTCTGTAATATATACCATCTGCACCTCGGAGACGAAGCGATGAACTTGTTCTTGAATGTCACGCTGTGCCTCTGCTTTCGCCGTGAGTACCGTTCACAACTTTCGCAATATGCAAGTATAAAACTGAACAAGTAGATTCGGACTTTTATGAGCACTTTATTAGCCATCTGGTGTGTTTCACATCTAATGCCGCTTTGCTTCTCCGTATGCTTTATTTTTCAGAGTTCTTCTGCCAGTCCGTGACCCAAAGCCCGACAACGTTGACGAGAAATGAATGCCAATCTCTCACCATAACATGCAGGTTCAAAGCTGATCAGTGGGTATAAAGTAAATTTCTAACAGGACGGTTTTTCAAAAAGACACAGCCGGGAAAGGAAAAAGAGCGTGTGTACACAGGATAAAGATTTAGTATAACAGAAAATAAAGAAGAAATGACAATTACGATGAAAATTATGAATCTTTTAGTTAAGGACAGCGCCACCTACTTCTGCAAAGTTGAATATGAATATGAATATACACAGAGCTGGAAAAGGGATTCCCGCTGTACTCGAATACTTGCTGTAAATGAATGCGTAAGGAGAGAAGTTAGTCTGCCGGTAATTAGAAGATGCATTTCGGTTGAGTTCCATGCACTATAGTTGGTAATGAGACTGTAAGTTCTGTGCTAATACTGTTGTTATTTTCCCATCTGAATTTGCATGTATAAATCCACCTTTCCGGAATATTGGTTAGTGAACAACAGCTGAAAGGATGCTACCATTTCCGATTCACTTACTTCAGATGGGATCTTGCTCCAATAGCATGAAATCTGGAATTGCAATTGGGAAGCTTTTATCTCCAGCACAATCCTATTCTGCGATTTGAACTTGAGATAAAACACTGTGGATATTGGAACACACAATGGATGGTAATCGGACAAAAACTCTCGGCCCTGATAAAGTTTCTCTTCAGGAGTTGGGAAATATAATCACTTGTTCCTTTACTTTCACGCAGTGACCTGGAGAATTCCATTGTACTTTGTCCATTTCCAGATTTTTTCTTTGACATTTGCAGCAGATTATGGAATCGACATTCGGAATGTGTGAAGTGGCCAATTTACGAGCTTAATTTTTCACAGGTAACTTCACAGGGGTTGGTGGAACACTTGATATTGTTTTTTTTGCTGTTTTTTTTTTAAAGACTGGATTAGTTGTGCACTGTCCACTGACGGCTGCTGACTGCACTGAGTTCAAGATGATTATTGTACCAGTGAAAATGAGAGTCAGATCACAGTGAATTACTACAATGAATATGCAGAAGGAACTGGGACAACAGTCACTGTCACTGCCGGTAAGCATCTGAACAGGCCAAATTTGTAAAGCATTTTCTTCAATGTGATTGCAAGGACAGTTTTGTTAAAGATATCAAATTTAATTGAGATTTCAGAGATAGACGCTGTAAAGATTGTGAGAGATAAAGAATAACGCGTTCAGATTGTCTTCCAAGACTTTATATTAGAAAGGTAATATTGTTAAAGAAGCGCATTTTTGTAGCCATGCAGTCCTGGAGGAGCAGCAATGGATCGTTCCCATATGCAGAACAGCTTTTTGTATTTCCAGTAGGATGTTTAGTGGGGCAGCAGAAAAACCCAGTTCTTGCGTTTGCATATAGCACTATCAAATATGAGAGAAATTCACAGGGAGTTCCCATGCTAAGTGACGGTGCAGGTCCACAGAAACTGTATGTTGGAAGATTGAGAAAGCAACTCTAATCCATGCAGGTACTATAGATAAAATTAATCAGCGTAGACTCCCAGTTACGAAAGAGCCGGACACCGACGTGTAACCCTCAATGCAAGTGATATCTGACAGACTGTGTGAGAATTTTTTAAGATGACCGGATACATACCATATGCAGTAATAGTAGACAAGCAGTATGAAGAAAGAAAACAAAACATAATAAAGCGGACTGAACTGTAAGTAAAACCAAGGATGACATAGAACACCGAATGGGGAAATAAGAGGAAATCTGCAGATGCAGTAAACCAAAGCAAAATAACCGGAATGCTGGAGGAACTCCACAACCCAGATAAGATCTATGAATACCCCGATGAATTGCCTCTACCCGAAACATCGCCTGTTTACTCTTTTCCATTGATGTTGCCCTGGCCTGCTGAATTCCTCAAACATAGTGGTTCTGTTAGACCGAATGGATTGGAAGTTTACATTGGCATGCATAACATTTAACAAACTGTACTAATACGCCCATTGGTCTTCATCCTAAAAATGGAAAATCGTTCCCTACTGAAGCTCTTAAAGGGCTAAATCGAAGAGCAAATATTGCTAGAGAGTGCATCAGTCGCTCTGAATGAATATATTGTTCTTTTGTTTTCCAGTTCGTCTTTCCCTTAGAAAAATGAAAGACAACTGTTGAATTATCAACAATAGAACATGTATATCCTCTATTTTCTGGGTGCAAACTCTGGGAGATTATTGCCAAATATTCTCCAATTCCCGTGAAATTTCATATTTTCCAGCATTTACATGTAGTAATTTAATTTCTCCTCCTGCATCATTGTGCCAATTATTTCTCTAAAGCAGCAAGTCGCCAGAATACTTACCGACGGCAATAATATCATTTTGGAGGCATTGTGAACGAAACCAGCAGGAGTGAACCCTTTACTTATTCCTCTGAGAGGCGGATATAATAATGACAGTAAAGTAATACTAATGCCTGTTTTAATTTTCTACAGATCCATTATCCCTTGAGTCCAAGAGTCCGCCACTAAAGTCCTCTTATTCCGATGACGGCGTCACATTAAGTTGCAAGTATTTCGGGTTTTGTACATATACGGTACACTAATACAGGCAGTTCCAAACGGAGCATCCAAAACTTCTCCTCCAGAGGCACACTTCCGGAGAACAGGATCAAAAATGTGCTGCCGAAGGACGCATCTTCGGTTCTCTCAATCGTGATAAGAAAATCAGCATGTTAATGATATCGAAACTGCAAGTGAGCGACTCGGCGTTGTACCAATGTGCCATAAGTCGGCGCAGAGCACAGTGATAGACAGGAGGAAGCGTGATGCTTAAAAATCTCTTTGTTGTGGATGGCACAGCGTTTCAAAAGACGAAAGGAGCCGTACAAAAGCGTGCGAGTGGGAGCCCGCAGAGAAGAGACCGAGAATCCTGCACTAATCGTTCAGATGCGAAAAGATGCAATGGTATTTTGCATACCTAATATTGCGTCCTAAGCACAAGTCTAGTCGATAGGTTTCCTGCCTAGTACAACTTGCTGCTATTTACATGGCGACACTTTGGCATGTTTCGCTTACGAATTAGTCCTCCGTCAGCAGCATCAGGACACCTAGGACACCTATATTATGGCGATCGCTCGGTCCACTACGAGATACTCGAAAAGATTTTTTTTGAAAAAAAATCTCAGCCGACGTCTTTATGTCGATCGGCACAAAAACAGACCCGGAACTGTGGCCGGGAAAAGATTCCGTTTACTCACATATAGACAGTGGAGGAGATTATTTCATACTCGGGAGAAATTCCCACCTCCCGGAACGCACAACCGAACAACGGTGTAAGACAAGCTAAATGAACACGAACCTGCAACCATGTGTAACGTAAAATTATTAAAGACCATTTGTTTAGGGCAATTCCGACAAACTTCGTTTTAAACAACTAGCGAAAATTTAAAGAACATTTTCTTTCTCTGCAAGACCATGCATTCTCTTTTGAATCATCTGTGCAAAACGATTATTTGAATAATTTCAGGAAAATTTTATACATTTTCCTGAACATTATCGGGAACATAGGAATCGGGTTTTGAAATTATGTCGAGATGATATTAACATGGCATAGAATGTGATTAAAGACAAAAGAACCCGAATCCTCCAAATTCTAAAGTATGTAATGTGGCATCAAATACAAGGGAAGTTCCTATAATGACAGGCTACTGATAAATTTTCAAAACTATTGTTTCATTTATTTCCCAAGTATATTGATAGGGTTTTTCAGCAACTGAGGAAGCTCGTTCCTGATCTTCCTTTGAGTCATTTTGTATATGGTCGTGTTTTTTTTTTCTTTTGAAAGTTCGTAACAAATAAACAACCGCATATTTACGAAAGCTAACAAAGAGTTCCCCCCCCCCCCAAGTCCTGCGCAAAATAGCAAACGAAATGTCCTTAACTAGACAAAAAATAACAAAGAGATTATAAAACTTTTGAAGGTAGCGAATTATAAAACAAGGGATTATCTGCCGTTCGACATCTCATGGAACATAAAACAAACACTATTCGATATTCGTTCTCTAATTGGTTACCTATATCTTCTGAAGTTATTATTTCTGCATGCTTTCTAGTTGAGGCTTTATCTATGCTTAGTTGTGTTAACTTCGTAGCAGAATTTCATATTTCGCATGGAATGCAGAAAGCCGTTTTCTTTGATCAGCATTACAAATGTTATCACAATGTTATGCAGGATTTAAAATATATTTCTTGTTCATTATACTTTTCCCGAGTAGTATTCGTGTAATTGCCTTGAGTAAACAATGTGTTTCGAAGGTTGATACTTGCATTTTTATTTTTTGTTTGTAATTTTACAGATTAGTATCATACCAAAATATTATGACAAAAGAATACATTAACAGAACTGTAGTAAATGTGTACTTTTCTTATATTTTAAAAGCTGAGCACTAGTTGGCAAACGTTGTTAACATTTTATATATATCTGACAAAATTTTCTTTTTATTTCATCATGATCTATTTTCGTTGCTTGCTCATATTCCAGATAAAATATTTGTCTGTTTCATATTCATCCTTCAGTTGTATTGTATCCTGCTGTTCTGTATTGTATTCTACTCTCCGAATTGGACCGTTATTCTTAATATTCTCGTCTAAAGTTCCAGATTATATCTCGAAAAATATATATAATATTTTAATTGCTTTAGATAATCTCATGACACAGAGTAATACTTCAAATCGTCCATGTTTTGCTGTGTCAAATGTCAACGTCATTCGTTTAGTTATCTCTGATTTGATACCCTATATTCGTTCAATTTAGAGAATTAAGGACGTGCTTAAAACTAGATGAAACTTTAATCGGTTTTGAGGTTCGCTCGAGAAAAAAAGTACCTTGGATATTTTGATTATGATTGTATTTTTTTTCTTTTTGGTTTCTAATATTAATGTCGTGCAGGGCATTATTTTTGTTGTTATGCAAATGTTTCTCGCTTTCCTAAATATTGCCGTAATATACCATTGTTGAGAGAATTAACATCTGTTGCTCTTTGAAAATATTGATTGCATGCTTTCTGTAGGCATGTAGCGACTTTAGGTTGGGTCATTGCCCATGTATTCTGTTAGTGTGATTTTAAATATTAGCATAATTCTGTCCCTAAGCTCAACTTCGTCATTAGCATTCTGTCAAAGCTCGACGTCTGTTATATTGCAATTACATCCTGTTGTGGATCAATTGCTCAAGTATTTTACCTTCCGTCATTTCTTCGAATGGTCTCCCCTCATTACATTCTTTGAATAGCATTGTTGGAGTCTTTAAGGTGATTTCATTCCAGCTGTTGTGCCAATTCATATTTTTTTGTTTGTTTGTTTAAACCTTTATTTCGAGAATAGTTTAAATTTAGAATAATTATACCATTCAGTGTTCATTTTCTTCCATGAAGGAATATTTTGACTATAAGCTTTTGATGAAATTGCCATTTATTTCTGTTGTGTCTGTCTCAAGTATGTCTTATGTCTGTCTGTCTCTTTTGGAAGAGGACAGCGAGGCTTTGAGAGGAAGTGCGGCGGCGGCCATTTTCAAATTGTCCAATTGCGTCTCAGATCGGAGTTCTGAGAGGCGGGACTGCGCAGGCGCGTGAGGAGGCTTGGGAATGAGGGAAGATATAAAAAGAACGCAGCCTTAAGAAGGGATTCAAGTTTCTGGATCATTGGGACCTCTTCTGGGGCAGACGTGACCTGTTCAAGAAGGACGAGTTACACTTGAATCCTGGGGGGGGGGGGGGAGGAACCAATATCCTAGCGGGGAGGTTTGCTAGGGCTACAGGACAGAATTTAAATTAGTAAGATGGTGGGGCGGGAATCAATTTGAGGAAACCATGGGAGAGGAGAATAGTTCACCAGTACAGCAAGTAAATAGATAGTGTGTGAGGGAGGAAAGGAAGGTGATGGAGAAGGAATGCGCTCAGCCCGAAGATGTAGAGGAGAAGAAAGAAAAGGATAAAAAATTTGAATGCATTGTTAGGGATGAAAGGAGAGGAGGGTTTGGAGAGTATCTCAAATTCATGTATTTTAATGGTAGGAGCATTGTAAGAAAGGTGGATGAGCTTAAAGCGTGGATTGATACCTGGAATTATGATGTTGTAGCATTAGTGAAACATGGTTGCAGGAAGGGTGTGCTTGGCAACTAAATATTCCTGGATTTAGTTGCTTCAGGTGTGATAGAGTAGGAGGGGCTAGAGGAGGAGGTGTTGCATTGCTTGTCCGTGAAAATCTTATCGCAGTGCTTTGGAAGTATAGATTAGATTGCTCCTCTAGGGCGGCTATTTGGGTGGAATTAATGAATGGGAAGGGTGTAGTAACACTGATAGGAGTGTATTATACGCCACCTAAAGTGGAGCGTGAGTTGAAAGAGCAAATGAGTAAGGAGATAGCACATATTTGTAGTAAACAGAAGGTGGTGATTTTGGGAGATTTTAATTTTCCACACGTAGACTGGGAAGCTCATTCTGTAAAAGGGCTGGATGGTTTAGAGTTTGTGAAATGTGTGCAGGATAGCTTTTTTGCAACAATACATACAAGTACCGACTAGAGATGGGGCAGTGTTGGATCTCCTGTTAGTGAATGCGATAGGTCAGCTGACAATTGTATGTGCTGGGGAGCACTTTGGGTCTAGTGATCACAATAGCATTAGTTTCAATGTAATTATGGAGAAGGACAGGACCTAGAGTTGAGATTTTTGATTGGAGAAAGGCTAACATTGAGGAGATGCGAAGGGATTTAGAGAGAGTGGATTGGGTCAAGTTGTTTTATGGGAAGGATGTAATAGAGAAATGGAGGTCATTTAAGGGTGAAATTATGAGGGTACAGAATCTTTATGTTCCTGTTAGGTTGAAAGGAAAGGTTAAAGGTTTGAACGCACCATGGTTTTGAAGGGATATTAGAAATTTGGTTCGGAAAATGGGGGATGTCTACAATATATATAATAGTATGGCGTAAAGGAATTGCTCGAGGAATATAAAGTATGTAAAAGGAATCTTTAGAAAGTGATTAGAAAAGATAAAAGAAGATCCGAGCTTGGTTTGGCAAATAAGGTGAAAGTAAATCCGAAAGGTTTCTACAGTTATATTAAAAGCAAGCGGATAGTGAGGGATAAAATTGGCCCCTTAGAGAATCAGAGTGATCAGCTATGTGTGGAGCCGAGGGAGATGGGAGCGATTTTGAAAGATTTCTTCTCTTCGGTTTTCACTAAGGAGAAGGATATTGAATTGTGTCAGTCGTGGGGAATAAGTAAGGCAGTTATGGAACCTATGACAATTAAAGAGGTGGAAGTACTGGCGCTTTTAAGAAATTTTAATGTGGATAAATTTCCGGGTCCTGACAGGATTTTCCCGAGGACCTTGAGGGATGTTTGTGTAGAAATAGCAGGAGCACTGACGGAGATCTTTAAGTTGTCATTAGAAACGGGGATTGTGCCGGAGGATTGGTGTATTGCTCATGTGGTTCCATTGTTTAAAAAGGGTTCTAGAAGTAAACCTAGCAATTATAGACCTGTCAGTTTGACATCAGTGGTGGGTAAATTAAAGGAAAGTATTCTTAGAGATAGTATTAATAATTATCTGGATAGACAGGATCTGATTTGGAGTAGCCAGCATGGATTTTGCGTGGAAGGTCATGTTCGAAAAACCTTATTGAATTTTCTGAAGAAGTTACGAGGAATGTTGACGAGGGTAAGGCAGTGGATGTAGTCTATATGGACTTCAGCAAAGCCTTTGACAAAATTCCATATGGAAGGTTAGTTAAGAAGTTTCAGTCGTTAGGTATTAATGCTGGAGTAATAAATTGGATTCAACAGTGGCTAGATGGGAAATACCAGAGAGTAGTGGTGGATAATTGTTTATCGGGATGGAGCCCGGTGACTAGCGGGGTGCCTCAGGGATCTGTTTTCGGCCCAATGTTGTTTGTAGTATACATACATGATCTGGATGATAGGGTGGTAAATTGGATTAGTAAGTATGCTGATGATACTAAGGTAGGAGGTGTTGTGGATAATGAGGTGGGTTTTCAAAGCTTGCAGGGAGATTTATGCCGGTTAGAAGAATGGGCTGATCGTTGGCAGATGGAGTTTAATGCTGAGAAGTGTGAAGTTCTACATTTTGGCAGGAATAATCCAAATAGAACACACATGGTAAATGGTAGGGCATTGAGGAATGCAGAGGAACAGAGAGGTCTAGGAATAACAGTGCATAGTTCCCTGAAGGTGGAGTCTCATGTAGATAGGGTGTTGAAGAAGGCTTTTGGAACGCTGGCCTTTATAAATCAAAGCATTGAGTACAGAAGTTGGAATGTAATGTTAAAATTGTACAAGACATTGGTAAGGCCAAATTGAGAATATTGTGTGCAGTTCTGGTCACCGAATTATAGGAAAGATATCAATAAATTAGAGAGAGTGCAGAGACGATTTACTAGAATGTTACCTGGGTTTCAGCACATAAGTTACAGAGAAAGGTTGAACAAGTTAGGTCTTTATTCATTGGAGTGTAGAAGGTTGAGGGGGGATTTGATTGGGGTATTTAAAATTTTCAAAGGGATAGATAGAGTTGACGTGAGTAGGCTGTTTCCATTGAGAGTAGGGGAGATTCAAACGAGAGGACATGATTTGAGAGTTAGGGGGCAGAAGTTTAAGGGAAACACGAGGGAGTATTTCTTTACTCACAGAGTGATTGCTGTGTGGAATAAGCTTCCTGTAGAAGTAGTAGAGGCTAGTTCAGTTGTGTCATTTAAGGTAAGATTGGAGAGGTATATGGACAGGAAAGGAGTGGAGGGTTATGGGCTGAGTGCGGGTAGGTGGGACTAGGTGAGATTAAGAGTTCGGCACGGACTAGGAGGGCCGAGATGGCCTGTTTCCGTGCTGTGATTGTTATATGGTTATATGTTATACGGTTCAAGTACGTTACTCGATAATATTAGTGCATGAGGTTTATGCGCGTTTTTCTTCTACTAAACGCTTCAGTGTCCTCATTTGCATGTGAACATCTCCCAAGACAAACACGAGCAGCATCAGCAGCTACTTTTATTGCTTGCTGCTTCTTTTTACGGTTTTCGTCTAATCAATAGAGAATCACAATAGATTCACATTTTGGAAATCCAAGCGCTCGCCCCAGTTTTCTAACAATGAACACAACTGCTATTTATAGAAACTTTTCAACATCAGCTCTGTGCTAATGTGTTCTATATTTTGCCTCCGTTTAGTAATGCCCTGAAGTTTACAAATATCACATTTACCTTTATTTCAAATTTCTCTACGAGGTATTTAAACTTCGACTATTCCAGATTTTTCTCAATTTACCTCCTGTTCACTAATTATTTCAGTCTGTGCCAGAATCCCTTCCCTCCAATTCTCTATTGCATTCTTTAGAGCTGTCAGAAATCAGCAACAATGAATGTATAATTGTGGCAGATAATTTATAACAAATAAACATTTATTAAACACTGCTAAAAGAAACCCCGAAAGAAAACAACCGACTAACTTAACCAAACGTCAGCCGTTGTGCATCTTGAACAGATCTTAAATCGGTAATGCGAAAACGGTTCTTAAAGAACTAATGCGAAGGTCCAAAGTTTTACCCAGTCGCTTAGGAGAGACTTCTTGAAACCATTTAAATTCTCTTTCACGTCGTGTTACTGTTATTCCCAGACGAAGTATGCTTTCATCAAAGGATTCATGATGAAGAAAATGAAACGGCTTCAAGGCACACACCTTTCTTTGGCGAATTTTTACCCAACCCTCTATTCTTCTGTCAGAACAGAGGTTATCATGGGCATAGCTGACGAATTCCTTCCGAATGAGAATCAAATAAGGTCGAAAATGCTTTACCGTCGAAATCAACTTTCTTCGATCATCAACTTCCCGAACTTCAAATCTTCACTCTTCATTGACTGGACTGCCAGGATTATTACAAAACTGAGGGAATAACCTTTGACTTAAGGCAAAAAGCAAAACTCCACTTTTAAGTGAAACTGCGTCATAACATCGGAATACGCAGCAGCTTGGTGTCACTACCTAATTCAACCACGGACTGTCCACGTCACAGGGTGAGGTTCTGCTATTATAACCGGTTGAAAAAAAAACTGTCATTTGACCTCGCATGACCTCTCGGGAAAATGAAGCCACTCCCCCATCACAAGACCCTTACCTCTTCTCCAGTACATCCTCAACTAAATAACGGTCACATGACAGGTAGAAGATACCCAAGAGTATGTAACAGGAGCACTCTTAAATAATTCACCCAATAATTATATCCACTTGTTTATCACCACTAATTGTTTTCTTCCATTGGTCCGTTGGAAGTTTGGTGAGAAACCGCTCATTCTTCTTTATCGTAGGGTAGTTGACAGGAGAATTGTAGGGTGATGAGAAACCCTTGAGGGTGATGGTGACTGAGTTCAAGTGATGCGTTAGGTAAAATCTTTCAGCATTTGCAATTGGGCCGCAAATGGAAAGCAAATGACCGAAATGTAAATATTTCGTACGTAACGTAAGCCGTAATGGCTACAGTGCTTGCCGTGTTCTGCCATCGAGCACAAATAACTCATAGCCAATGTTTTTCGGCTCTCAAACGTCTTTCCCTTCATTACGTCGGTTTAAAATATTACAGAACAATATAATGTTCTGGTCCATATGATTTTTAGCTCTGAGAAAGTTTGTTGCTCCGTCGCTGATTTGCTTCTTTTTTACATTGTTCAGAGAAGGTAGTTGGGTGTACCGTCTGCTATGGATCAGGTGTGTCTGCGTTGGGTCACTAAGGCGGAGCTTCAGTCCTCTTCCGCGGAGCTCGTTTTCGGGAAACCCATGACAGTGCCGGGGAAGCTTCTCCCATCATGCACAGTCCCCAGTTCCGCGTCGCAGCAGCTCTCCGAAATTATACGGGAAAAACGCAGCATGGTCGGCCGTGTTTGCAGCTGTCACCGTGTCTGCGGGAGGAGAGATTTATGTCCCTGCGTCATTACAGACATTGTAGCACACTATTAACGCCTTATGTCGGACCATTCAGCGTGTTGGAAGAATGGACTAAGTTTCGTTAGCCGGCCTTTCGAGGTGTCCCGGAAACTCTTTCAATGGACCGTCTACGATCTGCTCGTTTGGAGCTGGACTCTCTATTGGAAGTATACACCCCACACGTGGAAGTTGGCCGTCCACCTCCAGACCTTCTGTTTTTAAGTTTCTATTTATTCCCGGCACCTGCCCGTGAAGCCAAGCAGAATGATGTTCGGAAGAGTGTTGGGGGCCGCTGCTCGTTTGCCTTTGTCTGTTATTGTAAATTTTGTGGGTGCTGGGGAAGGGCCTATGTACGCACACGTTGATTTCAGGAGGCGGAATTCGCCCAGGCGGTGAAGGGTTAGGTTCGCTGTATATATCACGTGTTATGTTCTACACTCTTATGTTCTGGCCGCGTTTTTTTCTTCTGAAATACATGGTTTATTTGAGTGGCAAATGAAGTGTACGTTAGAAGTAATTACACTTGTGTTGATTTTTGTTGACACTCCGACAATAGAAACGAAACAATACTTTTTCTTGTGAAGAGTGTAAAACACAAACGCACTTTAACAACCGATAACCTATGAAGGTATGGATACAACCTACCGAAGAATCATAATTTAATAGCAAACTAAAGTGCATTAATATTAAATATTGTATTGGATGGAAAGGGGTAAACAGTGACAATATATTTAAAAGTGCGCGAAACGTGTTTAGAATATTTTTTTTGTTTTGGATCGAGATGGCTGCAGTGCACTTACTAAGAGAACTAGAGTGATGTGAAAAATTAAATAATTTATATGCAGAATAGGCCAGCATATTTCTGCAGGAGCATGTGCGAAAATATATTTTAAAAATCCAGTAATTTTTTAGCTAATCAGATACATGTATATGATATCTTCAGAGAGACGAAGCAATCTGCGGCATAAACACCTATCGGACAAATTTTGATCAGCATGGAGACGAGCCAAAAAACGTACCAAGACCTTATACGATATATTTGGTAAACTTGTCAAAGCGTACAGCATAATCGCATTACAAAATTTCCAATACCGCATATGCACGTGCAGGGTTACGTATAATATCCACAAAGTCATTATTTGACTGAATTAAATAACACTAACAGTTCAGAGAGAAGTGAACATATTTCAAAGACAAAACCTAATATGTATACTAAATGGCCATCTGTAATATAAACACGGTCAAAGCTCAGCATAATATACTAAGTTTCAAGGAGGAAAGCGATGCATTCATACAGAGAGTCCTTGAAAATGGGGAAAAGGAGTAATACGCTTTAAACATCACAGGCGTATCTTGTAATGCAGAGCATAACATTTACTGCAACAGTAAAGACTTCCCACTTACAAAGAATAAATTTGCCGAAAAAAAAGCCAATCTGGAAACACAATTAACCACTCATTTCTGATACAATAAAAAATTGTCTTTCCCCAATTTAGAATTCCTTACCGCGGGTCATAACTATCGATTTGCATATTTACTTTGAAACTAACGGGACTGTGACAATGCATACTTATTAATCCCGTAAAGATTCTTCTGTCACCTGTCCTATCACATTCCCATAGCAGATGATAGAGGCGTATAAGATGTTGAGAGGCGTAGATCGAGTGGATAGTTAGAGGCTTTTCCCTGTGCTGAATTGGTTGCCACAAGAGGACACAGATTTAAGGTGCTTGCGAGTAGGTAAACAGGAAATGTCAAGGGTAAGGTTTTTTTTGCTTAGAGGTGAGTGTATGGAAAGGGCTGCAGACTAAGGTGGGAAAGGCGGATTCGATAGGGTATTTTAATACACTTTATGTTAGGTACATGGAGCTTAAAGGCTATAGTCGAGGCTAGTAATTTCTGGGGTAGGGTCATGTTCAGCACAAACTTGTAGGTCGAATAGCCGGTATCGGTGCTGGAGGTTTTCTATGTTCTATCTTCTAATGTTACTATGTTGTGTGAGACATTATGAGGTACTATGTGATTCGGAATAGAATGCACGACCTTCTTACGACATTCTTTAAAAAAAAATAAACAGCGCATCTATTTTATTTCTTTTCGCATTAGGTCATTTCAGTTTATTGACGAAAGCTCCAGTGGTATCGCAAATAAATGGTATGTGATGATATTGCAACAACTGAAGGTTTACAGAGTAGCATCCACAACGTTTTGGAGGAACTCAGCATGACAGGCTGGGAAATGAACAAAAAGTCGATCCTGTGAGTTGGGTCCGTGCACATCGCAGACCATCTCTTGCATTCAAGAATTCAGTGTGGATAATGTTTTGGTCTCTGGTACACTTTTCGGTTAAATCCCATGCCAACGGCGTCCTTTATGATTTGCATTTCCGCAAATTCTATGTTGAAGCTTTTCAGTGCATCGGCTGCATTTCTCGCGAGATAGTTGTCTGGAGTATCAGAACTCTTTGGAGAAGGTCGTTAATTTTTCGTTACATTCTGTGTCAATTTATTCTGAAAAATCGTTCTGTAATACATGGAAATTAACTACAGAATACTCTCACAGAATCCAGCCGCCAATCAATGGCAGAATCCTGTAAATTGCATTGACTCCATCTCTCAGTCTTCTAAGTACCTGCGAGTTATACTCCAGGTTGTCAGGTTTAGTGTATAGATCTGCCTAGGAAAACTTTGTTAAACCACTGCAGTGATTCAGTCGAAAGACTACCGCACCTTATAGATAGCGACATAAAAGCACCCCGACTTCCAACTTTCCCCATGTTCTACATAGAAACATAGGATATCTAGAAAGCCTACAGCACAATACAGACTTTCAGCCGACAAAGATTTGCCAAATGTGTTCTTCACACCAGAACTTACCTGTGGTTACCCATCTCCCTCAATAAAGATAATTGTTCTTGATAATCATTAAATCTGTTTATAATTAGTTACGATATTAATACTGATATTTGTAGTATCAAACCCGATGCTGAAACAATCAGTAACATAATACCTTCTGCACTACTCCCGCATTTAAGGTGGTCGGTAATGCACGCCAATGTAGTTTTCCATAACCCAAAGACTATTATCTTATGCTTTAGTGCTGTTGCACGATCCTGAAGAACTGTTCTGCAAAATCAACGTTGCTCAATAATCAATGCAAAATGCACTGTTTACTCTGAGAATTTGACCCAATGTAATCCGCAACAACGTCTCTGCCCGAAAAGGCGACTGTTTACTCTTTTCCACAGATATTGACTAACGTATTTCTTTCCGACAGCATTTTGAATATGTTGCTTTGGATCTGGATCTGGTTGCTTTCCTGGGAGATGGAGATCCGATACGCAACCTATACTTTGGATAGTCTGTGTTCTGTAATATTTAAATGTTATAGTGCGGGAAAAAATATCCATGACAATAAACATTAGGTGGACGATGCGAAACCTATATGTTGTGCCGAAAGCGATGTTTCAACAATTAAGGCTCTATGATTCAAGGAATAATATGGGAAACCATTAACCTCAGTGACCGGTCCAATGTGTCCGTAGTGACTGACAGGCCCAGAGGGAATACAGCTGACAATAGCAAGTAGGGATTTAATAAATTAGAGAATTCTCCAGTTTGGGCAAAAGCGCTATCCCTCAGCTCGTCCATGATCTTCCACACCTATACCAGCGCATACGCGTGAGCACTATCTCTGTAAAGTCCTTCCATGTACAACGTCCTCTTGTAAATGAACCAGTCGTAACACGGTAAACCTTTCGGTGCCAATAAAGCTTTATGTATAATATGTGACTACTGCCGAGGTTGCATGTATTCTGAACTACTCGTACAGACTAACGTGTTGAAGGATAAGTAAATTTCATGGAAACTCCTTCCATCGGATATTGCTTTCTCGCGCTCAAAGCTTGGTTCAAGCATCGACAATAACCGTCGTTTCAAAAACAAACTCTGCCATCTCCTTCATAACTGATGACCGGGTACTAGTCCAGTGACATTCATGCTGCCAAACCCGTCCCTCTTCATTGGTTAGCCAGCATAGAATTTGGTGTCCGCTCCCCTAACTCGATTACAATAGACTTCCGTTTCTGACGGACAGCGGGACCTTCGACTTTGTTAGTTATATTTCTCTCGCTTTATTCCAAGGCCGTCCTTTACCAGACGGTCCCAAAGGTCATTAGCGCTACACAATAGTTTTGTACCGTCGATGTCAATTCTATTGCAAATGCTAATGCAACCTTCTGCTGCGGCCGAATTCTCTGGTTAACTCAAATGGATAAACATCCTGTGTTGCTAATTACTAGTGCATCTATGCAGAGATTATGCAAAGGGTTTCATTTTCTTCAGCTTGAAATCTCGAACGGTTATATGGAGACAAGGTTTAATTGGCAAAGGAATGAGGGGGTCAAGCTTTTGTTTTAATGGGGAGTGTGTGGGCCTACAATACTCTGCTTGAAGT
Source organism: Hypanus sabinus (assembly GCF_030144855.1). Classification (NCBI taxonomy): domain Eukaryota; kingdom Metazoa; phylum Chordata; class Chondrichthyes; order Myliobatiformes; family Dasyatidae; genus Hypanus; species Hypanus sabinus. Next base: position 24,779,735 of record NC_082731.1, read on the forward strand.
CTATGCAAAGGCAGATAGATTCGGAACTCTTGAAAGATTTAGATAATACGGAATTCTAGGGAAAGAGAACAATATGGAGTTTTTGTAGATAGTTATTTAATTACTAATTTAAAAGGTCCCGCCTACCATTGTGGTCACAATGATCTGCTCCTGTGCTGTGCTGTTCTCCGTTTAATTCTCTATTCTCGATGACGTAATTCATCGATTAGTGCAAGACTTTTCGAGGATAAAACGTTAGATGGCGTTGTAGGTAGTGCATTAACAATGAAGTGGCAGATGAAATATAACGTATGAAGTGTATGGTCACACACTTAGAAAGAATGCGGAAAACGATAGACTACTTTCCAAATGTGGAAAATAAAAGAGAAATCTTCATAATCCAGAAAATTGAAGCAAACTGCATGGTAACCATTACGGTTATCTGCACGATCGTAATGGTTACCGTGCAGTTTCCCGCGATTTTCGGGAGAGAAAAGCAATGCTTGTTCTAATTTCCTAAGGACCGGAGTATAAAACCGTATGTATTCATACGAGGAATATATGTGTTGTGTGTTTAATATCCAAACGTTTCTTAATATGTTATGATGCTATTGACTTAAAAGTGAATTATAATTGACTTATTATTATATTCATTGAGGAAAATGTGCGCTGTGTGTTTACTATTTAATTCGGTAGATAACCCCCTTTAGAAACGAAATTGAGTGTATTAGCCACTTATAAGTGACCTACACATGACTTAACCCCCATATTCAGGCCGTCATTAACAACCCCACGCCCCAGCCCCCAGTCAGCCGTTCCGCAAGAACATTATCAATATTAATGCGGTCCGCGTTCAAAAAAGTTTGGTGCCCCTGTGATAGAATGTAGGATTGGTGTTGATTGGCGGAATAGGCTCGTTCTGCTCCTTTGCCTCATGGTCTTATGGCAGCGACCGTATGTTTGGTTTGAAAGATAAATAAACGACGCAAAGCAGAGGAACTGAAGTCTAAATAGCCGTCTCGGAGGAAGTGAATGCGTGCTACGTTCTTTGCTTCATGGTCGCATCTTGCAACGGCACACTCCAGACACGGCGCTTGAGCCCACAGAGCTCTCAATCCACGGTATGTACCGGAATGCAGCATAGGGAAAGAAACGTCGGCGCTTCCTGCTTCATGATAAGCTCGTTGTTAAGCTGATCGGATGCATTTGCAAAATCTAAGCATAAATTGATGGTTTATCTGTCTACCGAGGAAGTTCTGCGCTGTGAGGTTTCTTTAGTTTGCATACTGCCAAATGTAAAAGTCACGTGAGTTCTTGATGGATTGAATGCCTTGTAGAACAAAAAAAAAGGACCGATGTGAGAACCATGTTCTCCCAGATAATATCACGGAAGCTGTATGATCCATTCAGCGTCCATGGCGGGCTATCTCGGATAGTTGTAAGTATATTGGTTCAGCCATCTATGGTACCCAACTTCTCTAAAAAGTTTTCCCTCTATCTCCTACCCATGCAGAACGCCGTATTTTCCAGTAGCAGTTCCATCGATTCTGATGAACTGCTTCTCGAAGTTAATCATAAAGCATGTCAAAGCTGCTTGCCAAGTGTCCTACAAACTTAAAAGGTAAATAACAGATTGCATGGTGTTGGGATCACTGTTAGCTTTGAAACACTTGGACGAAGCTATATAGAACATACATTCATTATTGCCTGCAGCTCAGGATTCAACAACATATTCCTCACAAAAGGCTTCACTAATCTCCAAGTCTGGCCATTGCGAAATTCTCGAGCAGCATGATCCTCGTTTTCATCATTGCGAAATGCAGTTACTGCGGAATAACAAGAACAGCTCATCTAGCTGCACCAATAGCAGTGAAGGACCACATGTCTTTATGGATCGGCGCCTCTTTACTCAGTCCATATCTATGATATTTGGCTAAGAGCAGCTGCAATTCCGTATTTAGTTTCTGACGCCGACGGCGCCGTTGACGAAAGCAAATGAGAGGAGCATTCGGCAATTAGAATGAAGATGCAAAATGTTGAAAAATTGTGTCACAACAACATCCAGACAGACACACAACGTCAGCGAAACCGAAGTATTGATCATCAAAGGCAGAAATATTTTGGAAGTCCATGAACCAGTCCTCATTGTTGGATCAGCGCTGAAGAGAGCTAGCAGGAATTAAGTTGCCCTTTATCAACATTTCCCAGAACCAGACATGGAAACGGATTGTACATGCCATCTCAAAAAAATGACGGGTCTGCTACTCTACTTTCTCAGAAGTTTGCGTAAATTCAGCATTTCATCTAACAGCTGACACACGTCAAATTAAGTGCAATGTACAAGCACCTACCTGACCGCGTCAAAGCCTGTTATAGGAGCACAGATGCCGAGGGGAATACAAGTAATCTCTAGAATATGATCGATAGAGCCCCGTCTTCTTTCACAGGCACTCCCTTAAATATGATACATGGAACGATTCCGAAATAAAGCCTCAACCATCATCAAAGTCTCACTGTAACCAAATCATGCTCTCTTCTCCAATTATACGAGCAAAATCAAGCAGGAAACAAAGAAACTGTAAGTTGCACAAGGCCAGATTCAGCAGACGCATATTAACCTGACACCATTGTGTTCCAGAATTGTGGATCAATCCACAGACCAGAATTCCCAACTGTTTCTGCAACTACAGACTGGATTTTAAGCACAACTATTACACAGTATTATTCATACTATTCGTACTTTGAACATATAATTGTTCTTTACTGTGAGTGTAATCATGCATGGAAATTTCTTGCCAAGGCATACATAGAGCAGGTGAACAAGACAACATCATTCTGCGGTTAAGTGGCAAAATCTTTAAAATAAATGAATAAATATATAAATAAACAAATATATTTATACAATACATTATACAGTGCAATATATTTTCTCCCGACAGTGCACAGACGCACGCAGTGCAGCTTAACATTCCACCGCTGGAACAACGGAGGGCATCAATGACGGGAGAAGCCAAGCCCCATCCGAACTCGGAAACCACACTGAGGCAACTCAATCACCAGCAGCATGCAAGACCGAGACTTCCGTTCTAGCACTCGTTACACAGAGTCTGCACAACACCGATGTCGACTGCCCCTGCACAAAACAAGAGTACCAGTTCTGCGGGAACTTGAAAGGTTTCAAATTTACATTTAACGTCTGAGAAATGTATACAATATCCATTCCGAAATGTTTTTTTTTTTTCAATGTCCATCAGAGTCTTGCGAATCCAAGTAAAATATCCAAGCTAATCTCTAAAGGCTATATCGCACCAACCTCTATGCTTCCGTGTATCTGGGGGCAGCAGGGTCTGCAGCCAGGTCATCTCCAGCGTACCGAAACCAGCTCCGACAATATCCGAATCGGATATCAATACATCGTTAGCCCCTTTGACACGTCGGCGCGCAAATTTTCCACATTTCCGTCCCCCGACGGTCTCTTCAATCTCGATCACTGAGCCGTTTTCGCCGCTATCTCTTCTCCAATAGCCCAAAAGTTGCTGATGTTCTGGCAGTAGGGTTGTCTTTGGATTGTAATCCACAAACTTTACAAAGAAGAAACCTTTCCTTGTTCCCGATGAAGCCACCGCATTTGCACATGGCGTCACTTTACTGGAGTCTCCTGGTGGTGGCTAGCTCCGAAGAGGGTATGACGAATCAAGGTAGCAATAAGGCAACGTGCAGTCAGGAGAAGGGGACTATGGGCTAGGTAATAATTACGCCCTTTACTACACTATCTATAGATAAACCAGATGTCGATGATAACGAAATATTGTGAAGAATGTGATCAGGCATTTCAAGGTAAATTTTAACTGAGTCAGTTAATTAACATGAAAAAAGAAAAGGTCCTTGGGCATGATGCAACGCACCCCATGTAGTTAAGGGAAAGCTGGCATGAGGTTGCTGGGACACCGCCCTTGGATATTTTCATGTTTTCTTGTTTTACAACATCGACACACAATAGATTTAGTTCGATTTTTTTGAAAACTCATTAGCGCAAAAAAAAACTCCTTCTTATCAACATGCTAAATAATCTCTGCAAAGATATTTAATTTATTTTCAAATATAAATGTATTCACCCCCATTTATAATGTCATACCAAATCAGCACTGGCGCAGTCAATTGGATTTAGATGTCACGCAAGTAGATCATGGAGATTGGTATTATTTCAACTTGTTCCAATTGATTCTCGTAAACATACACTTTTCTATGGAAAGTACAACTGTCAGTCGACAGTGATGATATGCTTTGCCAAGTAGGTCATGACTGGACTGAACTACTGCTTCCTGCTTCTCCTTGCTGCTATCAGTTCGGCAGGCACAATCTCAATAAATCTTCAAACGGCCTTAGACCACCTAGACAATACAAACACCTATGCCAGGGTGCTATTCATCGACTATAGTTCAGCGTTTAACACCATTATTCCCTCAACCCTGAGGAAATTAAGTAACCTGGGCCTCTGGACATTCTTCTGCAATTGGATGCTCAACTCCATAAAGGGGTGAGCACAACCTGCGCTGATTTATGAAATATCTCCTCCTTGCGGACGATCAACATGGTGTACCTCAGGGGAGGATGCGAAGCCCACTGTTTTTAATCTCTATATAGCCATAACTGCATGGCAAGGCATAACTCAATATTCATCTATAATTTTGCTGATGATGCAATCGTTGTTGGCAGAGCCAGAGATCGAGAGGTGAGGGCGTACCGGAGAGAGATATGCCGACTAGTGGGGTGGAGTCGCAACAACAACAGTGCATTTGATGTCAACAAGGCAAAAAAGGACTTATTGTGGAATTCAGAAAGGGTAAGCCGTTGGAAAATGTAATAATCTGCATATTGGGATCAGAAGTGAAGAGCGTAAGAGGTTTCACGTTCCAGGGAGTCGAGGTCTCTGAGGAACATATCTCTTCCCAGCATATCGACGCAGCTATGAAGAAGGCAAGACGGCAACGATTTTTCATTAGAAGTATGAAGAGTTTTAGTATGCCAAATCGATCACTGAAAACGTTCTAGAGATACACCGTGGAGAGCACTCTGAGAGTCTGCTTCTCTGTATGGTATGGAGATCGAACAGTAGGAGTTCTACTACACAGGGCCGGAAGAAGCTGCACAGGGTCGTAGATTTAATAGGAACCATTTTGGCTAATAGCTTACAAGTCACCCAAGACACCTGCAAGGAGTGGAGTCTCAGAACGACAGCTTCCATTATGAAGGACCCACAGCAACCAATAATTACCTGTTCCTTACTTTTACCATTCGGTAGGAGATAGAGAAGACGGAAGCACACACTGTGCGATTCAGAAGCAGATTCTACCACTCTGCCATCCGATTACTAAATCGACATTGAATTCGTGAATAATAAACCTGATTGTGTTTCTGGCGTACAATCACCAGCATCATTCTGGAGAGCTTCAACAATACTGGCTTGTTTGCATTGGGTCCACAGAGACTCAGGCGAGGCTGAGCGAAGTTGATATAATTATTGAAGGCCTGATAAGAATACAGAACTTTACCCTATTTTGTCTGATGTAGAAATATCTAGTATGTTTACTTTAAAAGAATTTACGCACAATATTAACTTGACATAGAAAAACGTTTTAAATGCCACATTTTATAATAACATCGGTTGATATTATTGTCCGTGAATGTACACAATTTGCAATTGTAATCTTCAAATGTATAAATATGATTCCCCAAGCCTGTATCAAACTCTGATTGGGTTTTTAGGTTATTTTCCCCCCACTATTTCCTCTTGTCTGCGTCCACATGGAGTCTACTCGAACCACTCATAAGTGATAACCATGAGCTCTCTATCTTAGTCGGATTTGCTTACATCCTGGAGACTAGAATTACTTCAAAGCATCTGGTCAACACAGGCTTCTTGGATTTTATTTAAAGTAGATACTGTTAGTACTTTAACGGATTGAGCTGACTTTCATCCAAGCATCCGGAAGCGAGAAAAAAAATCTCATTTATGGTAATTTGACGAAACGAAATCATAGCATACGTTCAGTTCAACCAATATTCATTCTGAGACGCTGCAACAAGTTTACTTTGATGTTTAACCATTGATATTTCGTCAATGGCTTTTTAATGTGAACAAAATGACATAGCGTCGATACAAGGTATAAACTGAAGTATAATGTGACAAATGCTTCGCTGCGCGAAAGCAGCTTCATTGATGAGATCCATATCCTAGGTAAATAACTCTGATATAAACTAAAACGAAATGGCCACCTATGAAATCCTTACAGATTTGAAGACCTTCGAATGCAACGCCATTGGCAAATAATTGGTGACGGGCAAAAAAAGAAAAAAAATATATTTTGATCTAACGCAAAGTTTCTGCATTTATTTAATTTCCCATTCATTACTGATATATCTAAGTTATCATCATCGCCGAACATCTGCAACACATTAATATTACTAAGACTAAATTTAATCAGCAATGGCTCACTATCACCACGAACTATTTGGCCTCATGTTCGCGGAGATATGGTGTTTTTGCTCATTGCTGACTGGAATAAGAAAATAACACAACCTGATTCTCTAACATTATTCTATTCATATTCTGGAATATAGCTTTGTAACACTAACGAGGATGATACCTATGAAAACCGGAAAACGGGTGGTAGGGCGTGATCATTGTTAACGGTAGTACATCAGTTTGTTTTTCCGTAATGGCTTAGGTTATCTAGTGGCATTGTGGGCGGTGCAACACAGTACATGCAAGTACCTCTTTCATTCTACATATTACGGCCAAAACTGCGCCTATTATTTCGGGTGCTGAAATGTATCTCATAGCTCCGTAGTTCAATTTTCCAGCAGTCGGATTGCCGGGAGATCCGGTGCAAAATTTGTCCGCATGTATTTTCCAGTTGTTTGAAGTCACTGACATCCCGCAGAAAAATGTTAGCTTTCTTATCTCGTGCGTAATTTCGTCGTTCATGTTTTCTTACTGTCGTTGATCCAGTAATTCTTCTTTTTTTATTCAGCCTCTTAGCAGGTTTATGCTGTAAATTCCACACACAGGACTAATTTTGTCAAGATTGGTCTTCAGGTTTCCTCCCCTCATATTTAAGTAGAAAATATCCAATCCAATATCGTGTTGAATTAGACTCCGTCGAAGACCACAAAACAAGGAATATTTCTGAGCCTGACCACGTTACCTACACTATTCACTTCGTCTCTCAGGTAACCGAACAGGGACTGAAGTGGTTGTTTGTATACTAAAGTATGTCAAGCATGGAAGTTACCCCATGGATCCACAGCTCATTTACTCTCGCCAAATAAACCAGACAATATTTTCTCCGTTGAGGTGAAACACCGAAATATGAATGATACAGCTACCTATTGCTGTGCGAGAGACACAGAAAAAGATAATACAGGTGTTGTTCTGTACAATAACAGTACGCTGAAAGTCCATTCTTTCGATCATAAACTAATTGTATTTTTTTTCAAATGCCGTACAGACAGACCTTGAAATAAGCAAACATATTATTCAATAATTGCCTCACAGAATCGTATACACTATCGACTGTACTGATGAAACACTTTACTCTTGCTTCTCCATGTCGACACAGCTTTACCTCTGTGGAGCTGGACGCTTTCTTCAGTTCAATATGAGAAAAGGGGTTGTGTTATATTGCGATGCTGTTCTGAATTATTCACTCATTTAAATAGGTCAAAGTCGATTTTCAGCAAATCATTATTTTCAAGAAAGGTGTTTATTTTTTTGATTCGGACTGCCTCACTGTACCTCTACTGTGGGGTCACTGTGTTGAAAACGACAAAATCCCCGTACAAAAAAAAAGTCTTTTTCGAAATTACTATCACAGCAGGAGAAGCAGTCGAATGGGGATTCGTATAAAATTTAAGCGCATATCTGAGTTTAAAATAAAAGAACACATTTTAGTGATGTTCTAGGCAAACGAAGTCAACGGTGGATAGCATGCAGAAGGACATAGTTAGCAGATATACTGCGAATTATTTGGCGGAACTTGCTTCACACTGTTTCCTGGGTGGCACAGAGGTTACTGCAAATAAAGGAAGCTTCCTATCATTAATTTTTCGTTTTTGAGTTATCGGTCGTCATTAATAATGTTGTGAAATTTCACTTAAGACGATCACATTCATTGGTGTAAATGCATTGAACCTGGTGGTTCATCATTTGTCTGTCACCATGTCTACTGATATTTCGTATAGTGTTAGCCTTAAAGCATTTCTTAGATTTATTACATTTTTGCTTTAGTAATTCGTTTGTAATTATTTTCTATTTAAAGTTAATGTCGTTGAAAGTAAATTCGTTGTATGTGATGTATCGCGGCATGCGTTGACGTGACACCCGTTTTCGACGCGTCTTGTGGGAAAATACCGGTTCGGAGAAGAGGGAAGGAGAGGGTTTGTGTGCAGTTTCAGCGCGAGAAAAGTTTTTTATTCTACGGACTAAGAAATATCATAGTAGCAAAGCCGTAAGGTTATAAGTTAATCGATATGTTGAAGGAATAGGGTTAATGTTGATTCGGTTAAAACTTAAGACTGTTGATAAAGGTTATTTTCTTTGTTATTGGAAGCGTTGCTGGATAGTTTTTGTGAAGTGTATTTAAAGCCAGTTGATGGCATTAGTAAATTCTGACGGTATGTTGTACTTTAATGTAATCTAGTTCGTTGTAGTATTACTTTTACAAGTATTTATGATGTAAATGCGACGTCAAGGAGGAAAAAAATACTGTATATATATTGTAATGTTTTATCAACAGTTTTCACCATACGTTAATGTGGAAGAATTAACAGTAAACGGTTAATCTTACTGCGATCGTGCCCTCATTGACTATGGTTTACCTCGGTGCTTAGTTCAGAGTTTTTACACCTGCACAGGAACACTGCACATATAAATGCCAGAAATAAAGAATTGTGCTGCCTTATATCGTTTTAAAGTTTCCTTTCATCGCGTATTTATTATTAAGATCAATGTTGGCTTCAAATCTGTTTTGAAAGATAAATATATGAACTTTTATCATGTTTTGCAAGTCAGTTACAGAACTGGTTATTCTGTGGTACAGCCCAAAGAAAACAACACCGCACCTATTTTGATAACAGTGGAGGAGGCATTTTTGTGACGGTAATAAACAGAAAAGTCTATTATCAGTATCCGTTCCAATTGTAATTTAATTCCATATTTCGGTGATGATTTTGATTATTCTTCGCTCTTTTTATATTTCCCATCAATTAAATTGTGCATTAACTTAGTTTTAATAATTGGATTGTGATTCAGGTCCATGGATATTCGGGAAATTAGTTTTTCATTTTAACGTTGACACTAAAATAAGTTTGAATTAGTACTTACTTGCACAAAGAGAATGGTTCTGATCTTTTTCAATACTATGATTTGCTTACATTTTTTTGGATTAGTGACACCGATAAACTAGGCCAATATCCATCCGTCCTCAAACACGACAGATATTCTGTTTCGGTCTCTTTCTACTGTGCATGTAACATTAAACAAACCAAATTTAGCTGCAATGTGAGAGCCAAGTAGCCACAGTTCTGAAATTTATGTATTAGCTAACACAGTGGTATTAATAACTACTAAACTAGTCCCCAACAAGGCTTGAAGGGAGTAAATACATAATGTTGTCTCATAACGAGAAGTGGCAAACTTTCAAAGTACCCAAACTCAAAAGCTTTATGCATCCGCATGAATTGATCTAAGGGTGGAGTTGTAAGTGAAAGCAATATCACAGTATTCAAGAAAATCCCGTTGCAATCAATGCGATCCTTGGAGTATAAATCCATGTTTCGTCCGTCTTTCAGAGTTATTTGAGATGAAGAATAAAGGACAAGTGGGTACTATACGGTTCTGGAATATTAAGTGAGTAGTAGAGAAAAGTGAGGCGGAACAAGTGATAAGGAGGACACATGTACAGAGGGCTGGCCTGACGGAACATGAAGATAAATGTGCAGAAAGAATAAATAAATTTAGGAAGGACAACAAAATTCAAGGGGCGAATAGCCCGATGGGAGTTTGGGTGCTGTGTTAAGCATAATAGGCAGCGAGTTAAACAGAGAGTGAAATGGCCTAAATATTCTATATATGAATGCACAAAATGTCAGAAATAAGGCGGAAGAGCTTGAATCTCAGATGGGAATGGGTAACTATGATGTTGTTGGGATAACGGAGACATGGCTGCATAGAGATCAGACCTGGTAAATGAATGTACAAGGGTATACTTGCTATCGTAGGGTCAGAAATGTGGGCAGAGAGGGTGTGGTGGACCAGTTGGTGAGGAATGAGATTCAGTCCTTTGCATGGTGGGACATAGGATCAGGAGAAGTAGAGTCTGTGTGGATAGAACTGAGGAACAGTAAGGGCAAAAAGACCCTAATGGGTGTTGACTGCAGGCCACCAAACAGTAGCATGGATATTGGGCGCAAGTTAAATAGGGAGTTAAGATTGGCATGTGGCAAAGGTATTGTCGCAGTAGTTATGGTGGATTTCAACATCCAGGTGAACTGGGAGAATCAGGTTTGTGCTGGAACCCAGGATAGGGAGTTTGTAGTGTGCCTACGGGATGCATTCTTGGAACAGCTTGTACGAGAGCCGACCAGGGGCAAGGCTATTCTGGATTTAGTCTTTTGTAATGAACAGGATTTGATAAGCGATCTTGGAGTAAAGGAGCCATTAGGACGTAGTGACCCTATTATGATTTTATCTGCAATTTGAGAAGGATAAGGGCAAATCCGAGGTGTCAGTATTGCAGTTAAACAGGGGAAACTATGGAGCCATCAGGGAGGAGCTGGCCAAAGTTAGCTGGACGGATATCCTAGCAGAAAAGACAGTGGAACAGCAATGGCAAGTATTCTTGGGAATAATGGACAAGGTGCAAAATCAGTTCATCCCCCGGAGAAGGGAGGATACAAAGGGAGGAAAGGGACCACAGTTGTTGACAAAGGAAGTCAGAGATTGCATAGCATTAAAAAAAGGAAATATGACAGAGCTAAGGTGAGTGGAAGGACAGACGATTGGGAAAATTTTAAGGAACAACAGAACTTAACTAAAAAGGCAATACCTGGAGAGAAAATTCAGGTACGAATGCAAGCGAGACAGGAATATAAAGAAGGACAGCCAAAGCTTTTTTTAGGTATGTGAAGAGAAGAAGATAGTTAGGAACAATGTTGGGCCCTTGAATAATTAATTGGGTGAAATTGTTATGTGATACAGAGAAATGGCAGAAAGATTTAATAAGTACTTTAGATCTGTCTTCAATAGGGAAGACACATGCAATCTCCTAGATGTAAGGATGGGCCAAGGACATAGGGTAACAGAGGAAATGAAACAGATTGATATTAGGAAGTAAACGGTGATGAGTAGACTGATCGGACTGAAGACTGACAAAACCCCAGGTCAAGATGGTCTGCATCCGAGGGTACTAAAGGAAGTAGCCCTGGAAATTGCGGGTGCTTTGGTAATCATTTTGCAATGTTCCTTAGATTCAGGATCAATTCCTGAAGATTGGAGAATAGCTAAGGTCATCCCACTTTTTAAGAAAGGAGGGAGGGAGAAAACAGAGAACTATCAACCCGTCAGCCTAACATCAGTAGTGGGGAAGATGCTGGAGTCCAATATTAAAGATGAAATAGTGGCATCTCTAGATAGCAGTGATAAGATTTGGCCGAGCCAGCATGGATTTACCAAGGGCAAATCATGCTTGATTAAAACTATTGGAATTTTTCGAGGATGCAACCAGGAAGCTAGTCAACGGAGATCCAGAGGATGCAGTGTACCACGATTCTCAGAAGGCATTTGATACGGTCCCACATAGGAGATTAGTGAGTAAAATCAGAGTTCATGGTATTGGGGGGGGGGGGGGGGAATTTGAAATGGATAGAAAACTGTTTGGCATTTAAAAAGCAGAGGGTAGCGGTGAATGGGTATTTCTAGGAATGGCTGGAGGTGACTATTGGGGTGCCACAGGGCTCGGTATTGGGACCGCAACTGTTTACTATTTACAACAACGATTTAGATGAAGGCATTGTGAATAACATCAGCAGGTTTGCTGATGATACTAAGCTGGGTGGCAGTGTGACATGTGATGAGGATGTTAGGAGAATTCATGGTGACTTGGATAGTCTGAGTGAATGGGCAGATACTTGGCAGATGACGTTTAATGTGAATAAGTTTGAGGTTCTCCACTTTGGGAGTAAGAACAGGAAGGCAGATTATTATATGAACGGTGTAGAGTTAGCTATGGGAGAAATAAAAATATATCTATGAGTCCTTGTTCATCAATCACTGAAGGTGAATGAGCAAGGGAGCAGGCAGTGAAGAAGGCTAATGGAATGTTGGCCTTTATTGCAAAGTAAATTGAGTACAAGAGCAAGGAAATCCTTTGGCATTTGCACAGGGCCCTGGTGAGTGCACACCTGGAGTATTCTGTACAGTTTTGGTCTCCAGGGTTAAGGAAGGACATCCTGCTATAGAAGAAGTGCAGCTTAAGTTCACAAGGTTAATTCCTGGGATGTCCGGACTGTCTTACGCAGAGAGGTTTGAGAGACTGGGCTTGTAAACGCTGGAATTAAGGAGATTGAGAGGGGATATGATCGCAAAATATAAGATTATTAAGGGATTGGACAAGATAGAGCAGGAATTTTGTTCCAGTTGCTGGGAGAGTCCAGTACCAGAGCACATGGTTTGAGAATAAGGGGTAGGTCATTTAGGACATAGTTAAGGAAAAACTTATTTTCCCTGTGAGTTGTGCGGGGCTGGGATGCACTGCGTCGGAAGGTGGTGGAGCCGAATTCTCCGTATGCTTTCAAGATGGAGCTAGATAGGTATTTTATGGATAGGGGAATCATGGAATATGGGGACAAGCCAGGAAATGGGTATTGATAGTAGATGATCAGCCATGATCTCAAAATGGCGGTGCAGGCTCGAAGGGCCGAATTGTCTACTTCTGCACCCATTGTCTTTTGTCTATTGTCTATTGTTAAACCTGAGAATGTGAGTTAACGTTCCTTTCACCACCGTGTAGCTTCAGAGCTGATAGACGGTTTTGCAAAGGGCTGGATCAGGTAGATTTGAGGAACATGTTCCCATGTGGTTCAGAGTCCAAGATAAGAGTCACATCCTTCAGTTAAATGGTCAATTCATTAGAATTGATATGTGGTTGAGATTCCGCTGGTGTAATCTGGTATACCTGCGGAATTAGATTCATAGAAATTTGAGAGACAGATATTATGTGCAGTGCAGGAAAAAATATAGTTCTACTCTACATAGGTAAGGGTTTTGGACACTATTGGAACAAGTCGAAGAATATTTTTAACAAAGAGAGATCCGTTGTAAATGGAGAGACAATGGTCCAAATGTTCTAACTCATTACCCTGCAACTGTTGGTAATATCTTGTCACCTGGTTCGGATATGGCCCAAGTGAGGAGTAGGAGACACTGAAGTATGTCGATAGTACACAGATGCTAATCTTCAGAGCCCGTTAATTGGACAGCCCAATTTCTCAGGAAAGGCGGAAAACAAACAGACAGCAAAGCATTGCTGTGTCGAAATCGCAACAAACATTACGACGGAATTGGGTTAAATACAATCACAATGAAATAATAATTATCTGACACATGCATATTCACAAGCGCAGTGGCCGTATCGGCTGCACTGCCGAATAGATGGTCGTGACCGGGTACACACTCTAGCCTCAGCCTCTGAGGAGCCAAAACCTGCATCCGCTGGAAGTCCCGGATGAGGGACCTGACAAGATGTCCTTCAGTAATGCTGGTAATAATTTCCATGATATGCACTGCCAAAATCGGACCAAAAAACTTCCATGAAGAGGCAGAAACAATCGCTTTTACGGAGTTAGTTGGGACAAGTGATAACGTGAGACATTCTTTCTCAGAATGTGGACCCTCTGGTTTGAGCTAATAGAGCATCACATAATGAATAAACAGAACACAGAAACCCTGTGCCTGTCAAAAATAATCTTAGCAAACTTAAACATTTAGCTCCAGGAAACTGCAGTAACAACAGTGAATCGTAGGAAAATAGAAAAATTGAAAATGGGAGAAGGAGTAGGCCATTCAGCCCTTCGAGCTTGCACAACTATTCTGTATGATCATGGTTGATCATCCAATTCAGAGCCCTGTACCTGCCTTCTCTCCAGACCAACTGTTCACTTTAGCCACAAGGGCCATATCTAACTCCCTCTTAAATAAAGCCAATGAACTGCCCTGAATTGTTTCCTGTAGCACAGAATTTCACAGATTCTCCACTGTCTGTGTGAAGAAGTTTCTCCTCATCTCGGTGATAAAAGGCTTCCCCTTTATCCTTAAAATTTGACCCCTCGTTCTGTACTTCCCCAACATCTGGAACAATCTTCCTGCATCTAGCCTGTCTAATCCCTTTAGAATTTTATACGTTTCAATAAGATCCCCGCTCAATCTTCTAAATTCCAGCGAGTATAAGTTAGTCGATCTAGTCTTTCTTTATATGAAAGTCCTGCCATCACAGGAAGCAATTTTGTGAACCTTCTTTATAGTCCCTCTATGGCAAGAATGTCTTTCCTCAGATTAGAGGACGGAAACTGCACACAATTCTCCAGGTGTGGTCTTACCGAGGCATTGTACAACTGCAGTAGAACCTCCCTGCTCCTGTACACGAATCCTCTTGTTATGAATGCTAACATACCATTCACCTTTTTCACCGCCTGCTGTACCTGCATGCCCACTTTCAATGACTGGTATACAATGACACACAGTTCTCGTTGCACCTCCCATTTTCCTAATCTGGCACCATTCAGATAATAATCTGTTTTCCTGTTCTTGCCACCGAAGTGGATAACCTCACATTTACCCACATTCGATTGCATCTGCCATGAACTTGCCCACTCACTTAACCAATCAAAGACACCCTGCATCCTCTTAGAATCCTCCTCACAGCTAACATTGCCGGCCAGCTTCGTATCATCTGCAAACTTGGATATGCTGCATTTAATTCGCTTGTCTAAATAATTAATATATATTGTAAACAACTGTGGTCCCAACACTGAGCCTTGCGGTACCCCATTAGTCACCGTCTGCCATTCTGAAAAGGTCCCGTTTACTCCCACAGTTTGCTTCCTGTCTGCCAATCAATTCTCTATCCACGTCAATACCATACCTTCGATACCGTGTGCTATAAGTTTGCACACTAATGTCCTGTGTGGGACCTTGTCAAAAGCCTTTTGAAAATCCAAATATACCACATCCAGAGTTTCTCCCCTGTCCACTCTACTAGCTACATCCTGAAAAAAAAATCTATAAAATTCGTCAGACATGGTTTTCCTTTCACAAATCCATGCTGACTTTGTCCGATGATTTCACCGCTTTCCAAATGCACTGTTATCACATCTTTGATAACCGACTCTGGCATTTTCCCCACCACCGATTTCAGACCAACCGGTCAATAATTCCCCTGTTTCTCTCTCCCTCCATTTTTTAAACAAAGTGGGGTTACATTAGCCACCCTTCAATCCTCAGGAAGTAATCCAGAATCTAAAGAGTTTTGTAAAATTATCACTAATGCATACACCATTTTTGGGCTACTTCCTTAAGCACTCTGGGATGCAGACCATCTGGCTCTGGAGATTTATCCGCCTTTAAGCCCTTCAATTTACCTAACAACACTTCCCTTCTAAAATGTATTTCCCTCAGTTCCTCCATCTCACTAGATCCTCAGTCCCCGACTATTTCTGGAAGATTATTTATTCAGTTGGTCTGCCATGTCTTTGTTCCCCATGATCAATTCAGCTGTTTCTGACTCTAAGGGACCTACATTTGTCTTAACCAATCTTTATCTTTTCACATATCTATAAAAGCTTTTCTATCATTTTTATGTTCCTTGCCAGCTTTCTCTCATAATCTTTTTTTCCCTTTCCTAATTAAGTCCTTGGCCCTCCTCCGCTGGACTCCGAGTTTCCCCTAGTCCTCAGGTTTGAGGCTTTTTCTGGCTAATTTGTATGCTTCTTCTTTGGAATTGATACTATCCCTAATTTCCCTTGTAAGCCAAGGGTACACAACCTTCCCTGGTTCATTGTTTTGCCAAAATGGGATGAACAATTGTTTTAGTTCATCCATGCGATCTTTAAATGCTTGCCAATGCATATCCAACGTCAATCCTTTAAATAACATTAGCCAGTCGATCTTAGCAAATTCACGTCTCATACCTTCAAAGTTACCCTGCTTTCAGTTCAGAAACTTTGTTTCTCAATTAACTATGTCACTCTCCAACTTAATGAAGAATTCCACCATGTTGTTGTCACTCTTACCCAAGAGGTCTCGCACGACAAGATTGCTAGCTAACCCTTCCTCATTGCTCAATACCCAATCTAAATCGCACGGATATAAAAAGAACTCAAACCACTCAAGCCTATAATAACTGTCGTTAAGTAACATTGACCTATTCAAGTGCACTATAAATCTCAGATTCCAATGCTCTCGGATGCCCTGCACAGGCCTGATCTACAGGACAACACTCACCCACACCCCACAACGTTCCTTATAGCTGGCACCAGTGTCAGGATGCTTCTGGGACAGCACTCTATTAGTTGTCATATCTCGCTCCTGAACTCTCCCTATGATAAAAAGTGACAACAGAGGACCGAGTAGCATTAAGATTATCATTAATCGGAGGGGACGTCTGACCATTTCCTTTAGACTGGTATCTCAAACTCCCTGCTGTCCTCAATCACTACTTCTCCATAGCTCTGATCAAAAGCTAGACGTCTGCGAAAATCACATTCAATTTTTAACCCGAATCAACTTTCCTTTCGTTTCTGTAACAAACATCGTGTTTAACATTAGCTCCTGATGTAGTATTTCTCTCCCCAATTTGTCAGCAGATCTATCTCTCGAGGAGCTGTCCGTCGTGGTCCAGCTTCAGCCAACAATAGAAAGTTCTATTAAGAATCATTCGGCCGCACCTGCTTAGTGAAAGGTTTTTCGTCTTCCAGAACATTCTCAACAGGACATACGAGGCCAAGCAGGTGCATCATTGCCTATGTGATATGCAACAACTGGAGCCTCTAAACCCGCTAATACTGTTATTCGTATAGATCCGTAACGAGACAACTTGTAATGTAGCCAACGATTCGATACAAGAGTCTTGTAAAACACCAAGCTTCTCAGTTCTGTGTAATCCCTAACAAAATCAGTGGGATTCCACAGCAATTATATGCAGAATTAATTCTGAATCAGGAAAATAAGAAACGGCTTATGCAAATTGTATTTTTGGAATAATAACGTTAAATTACAATATATCAATGGGTGTTCAGTTCCCATGGGACGGGGGAAAAAAATCAAGTCTTATGTTGTGACATAGTTTTCTGGGAGCTCAAAATTAAAGGTATAGACCGAATACTAAACAGAAGAACTGTCTTCTCACTTACTTTTGTAAATGATTCATTTATAGAGAAATACATACCAAGCTATCTTGTGAAATCATGTACCTGAATTGTATATTCTATATAATTAAAAAGAGGGATTACTTTAGGCTAAAGAAGAGAGTAATTCACGATTACTATCTGGTTTGCATTTATTTGCAGTAAATTCATACAACGCATCAAAAGTAATCTGAAACATCTCTGTGAAAGAGCTGGACTATCTTCAGCCTACTGAGAGACTTTGTCACGTGTACTAATGAACGAAAGACGGCACATACAGTAATTTAAACTTGAATCAGGTATATGGCAAGAGCTGTGCATGTAGAAGACGATTCAAACGTGGAATAAAATAAACTAATAATATGCACAATGAGGCATCTTTGTTTCGTCTTTATCAAAAATTATAATGAGAGCTTTTAGGAAAATATACGCGGCTCAGTTTAAGAAACAAAAGGACACAAAGGGAATCCCGACATTGAGATTTGCACAATGATTTTTTTTACAGTATCTGATTGAAGAGGACGAAGGACCTTTTTCTAGCAACTATTACAGGTGCGAAGGTCTGTTCCCAAGAGAAGTCGTGGCAGGAATGCTCAACTTTAAACTGTTATCTGTTCACATTTATATCGTGTTTCCAGAGCTTTATTACTTTGAAAGGTCATACAGTTGCAAGTCAACTTCAGCTATATCACTTTCGTTAAGTTCAGGTTATAAATGGAACCCTGTCACCAGAACTTTAATTTTAAATGGAAATCGACTTAAGGTTAAAAACGCAGTGTTTAGAGAACAAATACAGATAAGCTATCTAGTTTTAAGACAAGCTGAATGTCAAGAGTCACTGCACCTGCTGTATTATAGCTCAGAAATAAAACATAACAGAACGGGCTGCATAATTTCGGTTGTTTCGAACAGGATTACTTCAAGGATGCCAGAAGAACAAATAGAGCATATCATTCAACATATCAACGACTAATGTATTTAGAGTTTGAAAGTTGTATTGTCTCAAACATTATTTTTAGATCAATGCCTCCAAAGTATATTTTAAGCAGGTTATGTTAAAAAATATCTATACTTGCGGAAATATCACGTGCTTATGAAGTCAGTCAAACATTTTAAAATATTATCTAAATAAGGAACAGTTCAGGCATATTAGAAATGGTTTATACGATATTAAGAAACAAGGAAAACTAGAATATGTCCTCCAACTTCAATTTACGGATCAGACAACCTATTTTTATGCATTTTTGTTGTACCTTGCTAGCTTATAGGACATGTGTCTGCGTTTTCGAAATGTCTTTATCATATTTTTGACATAGTTTATTCCCTGAGTTAAAAACCTGCTTAATACTTTGGGTTTGAAACTGGGTGGTGCTCCAGAAGCGCTGCCATTGTAATTCTTTCATAGGGTTTCATATTTCCAGATAATGGTTCAATTTTGAAATACAAGATGGAAATCCTCTGCGAGTTTTACAGGAGTTTGAAGAATGTCTCGTGAGGATTTTAGCGTGTTTCCCTCAAAAATAGATTAACCTTGTTTTAATCAAAGCACAAACAATAGAAAAATTGCAGATGCTGGAATCCAAGCACCACACTGAAAATGCTAGATGAACATAACAGTTCAGACAGCATCCATGGAAAATAGTATAGTTGACGTTATGGTCCAATAACCGACCGCAGAACTGGAGAAAAAGAAAAGAAAAATGAGGTGTAGAGTTAAAAGCCGAAATAACGTATGAGAAAAAAAACATAAGGTGATGAGAGAAACCGGTAAACACAGGGATAATGAGCTTGGAAGGCGTTTGCTGAAAGTGATACAGGGCTGGAGAAGTCTGTTATCGAGGCCAGCATCCCATTAAAACAAAAAAAGAGGAAAAGGAACATCTAAAGGAGGGGGGATAGGCAACAAAAAGGTAAGGAGAGGGGCAAAGGTGTGTGTGGGATTGGGGGAGTTATTGGTAAATTGTCCGATGCTGGTCAGGCTGAAGATCTTATGCAGACAGACTTTTGTTGTTGTTTTGACTTGCGTCCTCATCAGTAGCTGCACCGAGAGTTCTCCTATAATTGCCGTCTGATTCAGTTGCCACATGTGTCAACACAACAGTATCAATGAAGATTCCATTGAAAACACTCAGTCGATTAGGAATGGACCCTGATTTGTCCTATAGCGAGCACACTGCAGAAGAATGGAAAAGCCACGGTCCTCATCGATGACTAACTGCCGTCAAGCTGATCTCCTCAGTTTGCAATTCTTCGACGTCCCGACTATGAGGTGAGGGAGACAATCGTTAGGTATCTTCTGCCTTCTACGTATCTTGCCAAAGATTTTATATGATTCCAATTGTATTTATGATATTAAGTGACATCCACAAAACTTTAATGACGGTAACAGTTCGACCACAGCGAAGTGCCTAAGATCTGGTAATAAGCGATTCATTTAAATGTTATACTTGGGAAGCACGTCGAATCTAATGGGGCTAAGTTTGCATTTCCGACATTCTACCGACACTGAATTGTAAGCAGACTATTTTCAAAATTGTGCACTAAACAAAATGTCATGAATAATAGACACGTGTGTTGTTAGAAGCCCTGTTGTTAGACAGAACGTGTCAACGATTTAAAATAATATCCGGAGTATAAAACAAATGTCGATGAAATCATCACTTTACTCGTGTGAACAGTTATTAATTGTAAATCCTTGCTGTTCCTTGTCTTAGGATGGGATTTTTTTTTTCCAAGATTGATATAGGACAACATTTTTCCTCTGATATATACGTTTTCTCTCATTCCTTCTACTGTCTCATTTCCAGACACACGCTCAGACCCCTTGCAGCTGGAGAGAGGGACTGGCACGGTGGAGCTCGTCTTCGGAAGAAATCTTATGCTGGCCTCCAGGTCTTTGAGTAGTATCTAAATAGTGATTCCGCTACAATCCACTTGTATTAAAACATAAAAGAAAGAACAGCCTCTAATGTCCCTCTCCTCGAAGTGGAGCAAATGGCATTGTTATCATTGACGAATAAATGACTCCCAGCCTCCAGTTGCGGCTTCCATCCACAGACGACAATTATCTTATCTCGCTATAGGAGGGGCTTTATTATTGAGTCCGATGAGCCAATATTAAGGCATAGAACTGAACTGTCGCTCCCTATTGTAGCTCGCAACTTGGACACAGAACAGCAGTAATATTAAGGGCCCGTGCCAAATATTGAGAGAATCCGGAAGATAGTTGCGACGCAACATAATCACGCTTCAAATGTCGCATCAGCGAAACATATAAGAAACGGAATTACCAGCAGAAAGAACGATGGACATTCTCTTCATATTCATCCTTTGTGCATGTTGGCCTCGTGAGTAACCTAACACCTTCAGAGGATAAATTTTATAAACATATTATTTATTTCGGTGCATATCTGTAAAAAATATTATTTCTTGTTAAATCTCGGATTATTGTACGATTGCTGTCCTTAAACGTGTTTTACGGTATCAACTCAGAAGCGAGACCAGGAAGGCCGTAGCCTTGTTTTTGAAAGAACTTTCCCTTGTTGTGAGTTCTCAACATCTGTACGCAGTTCACCCTATGTCAGGGTCACACATGGATGTTGTGTCCTATCTGTCGAAGTCGCTCCGCGAGTCAAGGTGGCACAGCATCGGGAGCACCGTGTTGTCCTTGGAGGTGACTTCGTATCTTCCGGCTGATTATCAATCCAGAGGAACGGCAGAGACGGTTATATTTTTATTTAAGTGGTGTCGCAGAAGGTGGTAATCAGCGCTTAACTCAGCATAAAACTGTTTTAAAACTCGAGTTGCCCATTTTCCGTCCGACTTTCCTGGGGAACATTCCACGTGACAACACAACAGTCGATGTGGAAAATCTGAGTTTCACTATTTTTTTTCATAAGTAGCCAAACACGGCTGACGAGCAGTATCTTCCGTGAAAGGTTAGTGCAGTTAACAACGGTAGCATACAACACCTACATACACCAGTTTAGTTAGGGTGCCACGGCAATGTACTGCTTCGCACAACACTTTACAGGGAAGCCGACAAGGGCACAATTCGCTCCGCTGCCGTTAGGAGTTGTTACGTTCTCACAGTGGCAGTGTGCGTTTTATCCAGGCGTCCCGGTTTCTCCCCAAATACTGGTTAGAAGTTTAACTAGTCGTTGAGTATATATTCCTGAGATCTGGCTAGGATAAATTAGGGAATGCTGGGTAGCGTGCCTCGCAGGGCCCGAATGTCAGTCAACAAACTACTTATGTCAATAAACTAAAAATAGATCTGCCATACACTGACTTCGATACCATGAATCAAAAAAAAAACAAAAAAAACAGGTATTTCGGAGAGGACGCTGCCTCGACTCATTTCATAGAAACGTACGATCACAAAGGCAGTTCAAGAGACCCTGCAAGATTAAAAGGATCTGCAATTATTAAAGTGAGCTGTTGTCTTTTCCGCACAATTTGTTATGTGCTGCGCAAGGTTCTTCAACATGGTTATATATATCAGGTATTATGGTAAATAGATTAAAACCTCAATAGTTGTTCGCTGGCATCGTCTAATGATCGTTATGCTTTTCTGCTTAACCTGAACTATTTTCACAGATCAGACATCCGCCGCTTCTGTAAATCAAAACCAGAATTTACAGAATAAACGATCTGGTGAAATGGTGACATTAAACTGTGTCTACAGTACCACAAGCCTTGCCTATGATTTGTATTGGTACAGACAATCCGCACAGGACAAACTGAAGTTTATTGTGTGGAATCGTTCTTGGAACTCACAGGAAATGAGAGGAGAATTGTTGCAAAAGCGTTTCTCTGCAGATCTCCAGACAGATACTTCACTCTCCAGCTTAACTATCTGGGGTCTCCAGGTTAAAGACACTGCGGTATATTATTGCGCCCTGAGCAACACGGTGAATAAAAGCAGTTGCATCCTCGCGCAAAAACATCCTTTATAATGCTATTCGTGTCTGTTGATATGGCATTGCAGATCCTGGTGCCGTATCGCTAGTTAGAAAATTTACAGCCCTAAAGCAGATGAAACGGAAACCAGATGAACTTCCGATCAGCGCCTGCTTAACGATGCAAAAGAGAACCATAGAACCAGAGAACATTACAGCATAAAAACAAGTTTTTTTGGCCCTCCTTGGCTGTGTCGAAATATTTTTTCTGCCTAGTTCCATTGACCTGCACATGGAACATATCCCTCTATAATCCTCTCATACAAAAAACCTGCTCAAATTTGTCTTAAATGTTAAAAGTCAGCCGGCATTTACTACTTCATCTGGCAGCTCACTTCACACTCCCACCACTCTCTGAGTGAAGAAGAATCCACTAATTTTCCCTTTAAACTTTTCCCATTTCTCGCTTAACACATGTCCTCTTTTTATTTCCCCTCTCCCCTAGCCTCAGTGGAAAACGCCAGCTTGCAATCACTCTATATATAACCATCATAATTTATATACCTCTCTCAAATATCCCCTCATTCGTCAGCGCTCCACGGAATAAGGTCCTAAGCTGTTCAACCTTTCTCTGTAACTCAATTTCTCAAGTCCCCGCAACATCCTTTTAAACCTACTCTCTACTCTTTCAACAGTCTTAATATCCTTCTTGTAACTTGGTGACCAAAACAGCACACAATACTCCAAAGATGGCCTCACCAAAGTCTTATACAACCTCACCATAACTTTCCAACTCTCATACTCCGTACTTTGATTTATAAAGGCAAATGTACCAAACGCTCTCATTACGACCCCTTTTATCTGCGACGCCACTTTTGGGGAATTTTGAATCTGTATTCACTGGTCGCTCTCTTTAGTGTCCTACCATTTACCTTGAATGTTCTATCTTGGTTTGTACTTAAAAGTAAAAGAACTAAAATAAATTTCAAAGTTCGGCTGTTCTGTTAAGACCTCAACTATCCCTGATCCGTAAAATAACAGCAGCGTAACAAGCGAATAATTCAAAAGTGAAGGCAGAAGTTAATTACTGAATTTCGAGAGTGACAGCGGAGAGAGCTCGGCAGTGGAATTTAAAGCGTTTCTAGCTCCAAATCACGGCTGCGCGGTGAGTAGATACAGAGGAACACCGATTACATAACCGGAGGATTGACTCATCAGAAGTTTCAGATGTGATTCTTCTAATCAGAACAATGCAAGGGACTATTGCACTTCAAGAGTTATTTCCTGGATTAAAAACACGGAAACTTCAAAAACGTTAAATGCAGAAATGATATATTGTTACCACGACTGCACTAGTTCAGAAATTTTCCAGTTAAATTAAATGAGTGTTACTGACCACAGAAAAGATCCTCATCAAATGTATTTTGGGCGGCTATAAACCTAACTAACTCTGAAACAGATACTTGGCGTGGGCCATCACTCTGGTCCTAGAAACATCTCTGGAGCATGCAAAATAAAAGAAAAAAAATCCACCTGCTTTAGCCGATAGTTTATTGACAACAACTCCGCATTCAATCCAATGGTTGCAGCGAAACTAACGACACACTCTTGGACATGGATTTCAGAATTTTCTTTTTCAGTTTGATAATTAATTTTCTGACCGCCAGATGGCGATCGGAGAACCAGGAACGAGCTCTTCAGGATTAGTGCGCCAGAAAGATATGTCCTCAGATCACCCCTCCCGTTTTAATCACCGTAGATCCACGATTACATGGCAGTACCTTGCTCTATCTTATCCAACAATTTGCATATGGCCCCTGCGTAGCAGGGCACAGCTCAAGTAACAAGGAGTCGGAATGCATAAATGAGATTGTGAGACTGAGTATATGTTGTCATTGTAAATGCGTCTGCCTCAATTTTAACACAACAATGTAGCCGGTCAGTGGCTTCATGAATATTGTTAGACAATTATGGATATATTTATGATTATCCCAACTGACGTGACGATTGACAGGATTGAGCGTTTCAAGTTCCTGGATGTAGGTTTCACATCTGGCCTAACGGTGTTGAAATTTGCTGACGCAGTGATATGAAAAGGAAGCAGTGTCCCTACGACCTAAGGAGGATAAGGAAAATTTGGCATGTACACATTGATGCCTGTTAATCTCTGATTATCGAAACATTCTATCTGGATGAAGAATTCTTTTGTATAGCAACTACAGTATCCAAGCCCGGCAGAAACACAAGAATGAGCTTCCCTTTCATGGATTCGGTCTACAGTTCTGGCAACATCGGAACAGCAGGCAGGATTAATCAAGGACAACTAGTATCGTAACGTTCTCACAGCCCGCCTCCCGCTTTCCTATCTGTCATAATATACATAGGCTTTAAAAGACTTAGCACATGGCTCAGAGACAGACGAGCTTTTCACACTGTGAGTGATGGGTGAGTGGACTTCACTTCAAGCGAAAGTGGTAGTAGCGGATACAACAGGGTCTTGTAAGAGACAGTTGGATGAATACATGGATCTTAGAGAGAAAAAAAAATGAGGGCTATGCGTCATCCTTTAGAGCAAGTTATATGGTCTGTAAAATCCTGAGGACCTGGAATATGCCATACATTTTCTATGAATCTAATATAGCAGGCTAGGCAGCAATTATGAGGAAAGAAAAAGTGCAGTCACCATTTCGGGCTGAACCACTTCAGAAGGACTCCTGAGTCCTGTCTCTGGCCTGCAGAGTTCCTCCGGCACTTTGTGTATTTTGCTCCGATTTCCAACATCTGCAGGTTCTCTCGCGATTGTCACACAGTAAAACTATTTCAATATGTTTTACCTTCTATTTGATTATAAGCATACATTGCCAAAGCAGTACTCCTATACCGAAACAAATAGCCCTATTAGTATCGCTATTTGTGTTATCCAGTATTTGATGTCGTGCAACGGGTGTCCATTGGGGTGTAGCAAATTCAAGAAGGACTTGTGTTCATTCTAGGATAACGCGCCCACATTTAGTCCCCACCAGAAACTTACCTCTTACGTATGGCTGCACCAATTCCCTGTACGCCAAAGAATGCAGGATCTCCCACTGGCCACATATATTAATTCTACGTCCCATTCCATTACTGATATGTTTATCTATGGCCTCCTCTACGGTCAAGATGAAGCCACACTCAGTTTGGAGGAATAACACCTGATATTCCGTATGGGTAGCCTCCAGCCTGATGAGGTGATCATTGATTTGTCTAACTTCCATTAATGCCCTTCGTCCTCATCTTACACCAATCCTCATTTATTTATTTATTTATTCATTTATTCATTTATTCATTTATTTATTTATTCATTTATTCATTTATTTATTTATTTATTTATTTATTTATTTATTTATTTATTTATTTATTTATTTATTTATTTATTGATTGATTGATTGATTGATTGATTGATTGATTGATTGATTGATTCATTCATTCATTCATTCATTCATTCATCCATTAATCCATTTATCTATCTATCTATCTATCTATCTATCTATCTATCTATCTATCTATTTCTTTGTTTGCTTCTTTGTTTGTATCCAGAGACAGTATCCAATAAACAGATGGATATAGAGAAACAGCGACAGAATTATTTTCTTGTCAACAGAAAGCTTTTACTTCGCCTGTTCCTTGGGGAAATGAACTGCTGAGGATTCAGTCGAACATTTTTGATACTCTGGTGACTTTGCTTCTCTTCCACGTTGATTATTTGCTTTGCAAAGTTTTTTATATAGACTGCAACAGTGTTGAGCAAAGTTAATTGTAACCGATAAGAGTAGATGGTGCAGCCTTTGTCCTCCAGATCGTCTGAATACAGGCAACTGTTACATTATATGGCCTATTAAATTTGGCATTGTTTGCCCCTTGAGAAAAAAAAAATCGGGTCCGATTTTTGTACAAATGTCACCATGAAACATTCCAAGGATCAAAAATGGTGGTGTCACACAAAATTTACATTTTATTCGATTATATTGATTTCTTTATTTTTTCGATTACGTGGTTTTCATTGAAAAACTGAGTAATGGAACTCTTTCAAATCGCACCTGGAATGAATTATGTAATCCATTCATACTGCATTTTTTTATAATAACTGAAGGAGGAAGCATACAGAAGTAACAGATGTAATGCAATGAAAAACTATCATTATCAAGTTCGTTCAACAGAATATAATGATTAGGGAAGACAGCAAGTGTAATAGGACCGGCATCGAAACTTTCCAATCTATTCTGCACCTTAGAATAAAGATCGTTGCGAAAGATTTCTAAAAAAAAACACGACACTGCTGAGGAATTGGAAACGTTGCCATGATAGATGCAGTGCCTTTCAAATATCGTCCGTCCTATAATCTGGAGTTAACACCTTCGTAACGTAGAATGAAATATCTCTCTACAAATGCTGAAGAATATAAGTCATAAAGACTGCTTTGTTAGAAGTATGAAAAAGGCAATGTATATGTAAGTAAAGGAGCTTACAATGTTAAGTTTAAGAACAGATTAGTTTGTCTGCGGTTCGCTTTTCATCGTAGTTTTCAAGACGTAGTAAAAGTTATATCAGCAAAGCACAGTCTCGGTTATCCTTGTCCTTTCTTCAGTCATGTTACTGTCTATCTCGGGAAACAACGCAGGAACCTGCTCATTTCGGGGTTGAGCGATTGACATTGGCGGCCTTCATCCTTCCAAGATTCACTTGAATAAACGTCACAATTTTAGTTACACCGATGCAACCAGTCTGTAGATGCCAGAGAATAACTACTGGTCAAATGTTAGAAGATCACCACAGATACAGGAAATGTCGTCGAATAAAAATGAACTTCAGCGAACATTCACACCCCAAAAAAAGTAAACACTCCTGTAACATTAAGCTATCGGCGCCAATATCTCCCCATGCAGCTGAGAGAGAGACAGAGAGAGAGAGAGAGAGAGAGAGAGAGAGAGAGAGAGAGAGAGAGAGAGAGAGAGAGAGAGAGAGAGAGAGAGAGAGAGAGAGAGAGAGAGAGAGAGAGAGAGAGAGAGAGAGAGAGAGAGAGAGAGTTCCGTTTACTTCCCGTGTTTTGTCATGATCCCCAATCCGTTTAGTTGTGACAAAAAGGCGCCTCGCCTGCGGCTCAAGTTTGCTCTTCTAGCTCTGCTCCTACTGAACAATGATGAGTTAGTTGACAAATAGCTGACACCATAGTTACCCTGCAATTGCTTGTCTCAGCAGGTGGGTAGAATGCGTGTGACAGTCGAAGGAGGATTCATTAGACACTGCTTCATTACATGTTAAGAATTTTATGACTGTCAGTAAATTTAACCGATTTCCGCTACTAACCAGATAATCAAGTTGAAATCGAATTGATGATGATTTAGTCCATGGGTCTCCTCTTGTTTTTTTTTTTTCATGGAATATCTGGTGATGTCTATATTTATGTAATTCGTTTTCTTTCTCATGATATATGTTCTGATTTTCGCCGCCTTTACATTTTAAGCTCGTTATCGTTCAGTTACTCTAACTCCTCCTCTTCACTCAATCCTGTGGACAAAATAAGAAACAGACACTATCAACTCTATCCAAAACTCAACTATGAGAGTGAGAGAAAACTATAACCTGCTATCATATTAGCAACTTGGAGGCGTACAGTTGGAGTTTTAACATTAAATATTACAGAGCTTTAGAGTAGACAGAAGATTTTTTTTTAAACACTTGTTTCTCAGAAACGCAAACACCTGACTAATACACCACTAATAATCACGGGCCTACGGCTGAGTGTCTCTTCTGGGTAACAGTGCGCAGCGAATCTTACAGTGATGAACGCCAGTTACATGATTATGCATACATTTCAGTCGAGGTGCAGACCTATGACTTGTATTCATCTTCACTTTTCTGTTTAAGCACACACTGTTGATTTTGGAACAGTCTCTTTCGAAAAAGTACTTAGACAAAACCAATGCCAGCTGCTGGTTGAATGAACGGAAAATTCGCGTATCCAGCTTCAGTGAAGATTTGATGGAAGAAATCTGGGAGCCTGTTCAATTTATATACAAGTTTACCATGTGTCCTATCAGATGTGAAGCTGCAGATTATTTACTTCTGAAAGCAACTTCGTAATTTTGTCCGAGGCGAACCATCGGCAGTCAAAACTATTGTGGTTCATGTGTATTCAGTTTTCACAACGTTCACATTCTTAGCTAGTAAAATTTCGTGTGGCCTAATTTGCTCTTCACCTTCAATGGTCCAGAAGACAATAAAACATAGGAGAAGAATTAGGTTATTCTGCCCACAAGGTCTTCTCCCGGATTCAATCCCGACAGATCCGGGATTCCTTTCAACTCCATACACCTATCTTCTTGCCATAACATTTAGTGTCCTTACCGATCAGGAAAAGATCAAATTTCGTCTCAAATATAAGGACTGGGTTGGCGATCACCGCAGTCTGTGACACAGCATTCCACATATTTAATACTCTCCGGTTAAAATAATCCTCCGTACATATAGTCTAAGGGTCGTCCTCAATGTTCAGGCCGTGCTATCGAGTTTTTGATACCAGCACCTTAGGGTACACTCTTTCCGCATCCGCTCTACCTTTTGCCTCTGGTCGCTTGTAAATTAATCGCATTTTCAGAGAACTACATATAATGTTACTTTCCTCCAAATTACTGCAGGCCTTTATGCCATAGACACTCTCTCACAGCAACCGTCTTGTCACCCTACAACCTTATGTTTCAAGCTGTTTGAAATATGTAGGACAGCATGTGACAGCAAATGACACTCTCCAGCAGACTTCATTATGATCATCATGACTCCAGAATTTCTACTATTTTTTAAGGTTTCTTAATTGCACATATGATTTTTGATTTGTGTTCTACCGCATAGCAGCAGGTAATCATTTGGTTGGACTTTCGACGTTCTCTCTGGGAATTACTTGACTTGAACAGCATTTCAGATCTTGCTATATTTCACGCACGATTGCAATTAAAATTTAAAAAAAACGAAGTACATGAAGCGGATCGAAGTGCTCTATGCGATTATTAATTGAAGATAATGGATTTCTTACGACTTTACTTTCAGAGCTGCAATTCCGAACTCGCACTGTTGGTTCTTATCCCTTCTTATTGAAAGTTTTTCAAGCCAGCAGGTGCTGGGGCACAGTTTCTCGTGTCTGTGGTTAATTTGAGAAGTAAAGCGAAGTTTAGAGCATAAAGCCATTTGTCCATAAGACATAGGAGGAGAATTAGGCCGTTCAGCCAACAAGGTCAGCTCCACCATTCCATCACGGATAATACTGGTTCGCTCGCAACCCCAAAAATCTGCCGTCTCGTCATATTCATTTATGCCCTGACCGATCAGGAAACAACTCCATCTTTAGTATACGCACGGATTTGGCCTCTATTACGTTCTGTGGCAGAGCATTTCACTGCCTAAAGGGGAAAAAATCCGGCTTACCTCTGAACTAAACGTACGGCTCTCAATTTTGAGGGTACGTACTCCAGTTCTGGATACCATCATCAGCGGTAACATCCTCCCCACATCCACTCAATGTAGTCCTTTCATACTTCAATAGAATTCAATGAGATCTCAACAATTCATCTGAATCCCAGTCAGCAAAGACAGAGAGCTGCCAAACGCTTCTTATATGTTACCGCCTGACAGGAGTGCATTTTTGTCTAACAGCGGATTGTTTTACCGAATGCAGAAGGGAACCTTGCGTTCCTTGAAAGTCAGAATTACGTCATACTGGTGGTTGTGCAAGAAATGTATCTGTTAGCGTGCGGCAATAGCGTCAGATTTGGTCAAGGGCCATTTAGGCCGGGAAACAGTCAAGATACCTCTACTGTTAAAAAAAATATCATAGCATATGAATAATTTAGATTAATAGTCGTAACTATATGTTTAGTTCGAACGAATGAGAGTCTCTTCAGCGAGGACAAAATAGAAGCAGTGCTGATATAACCAATGCCAGAAGAAACAAAATAAAAATGAAAACTGTCAATAAACGAACGAAGTGTTACGTCTGCTCACCGGTTCGATATAAATATGTAAAAAAAAAACATAAGACGGGGACGAAAGCGCTGCTCTATTAAGAATTACAGGAGCAATCTACAGGAATACACATCCGCAGTAAGTAATTGCAAACTAGGTTAAGTTTTCTTTCCTGCGTCCGCAGCAATAATGAGGGAGTTAATGTTGCGGTGCATCATCAGCTGCTTGCTTCTGTAATTACCACTGTATGGACACAGCCATTGAACTCATTGCTGAATCTGTTTTGAGCTCGGTTCGGACATACCAGGCATGGTAAATGAACAAGTTATGGTAGCGTTTAAGTTAAATGCCTTTTCAGCAGGTATGGGAAATCTAGAAATTGCTATGTATTTTTCTGCTGGGAAGTAATATGGGGAGAATTAAATGGATAGGGAATCTCAGTCAATATTCCAACAACTGAAGTGAATGAAGAATTTAATTGTGGGAACT
The DNA here is from genome assembly GCF_030144855.1 of Hypanus sabinus. Classification (NCBI taxonomy): domain Eukaryota; kingdom Metazoa; phylum Chordata; class Chondrichthyes; order Myliobatiformes; family Dasyatidae; genus Hypanus; species Hypanus sabinus. Next base: position 24,810,556 of record NC_082731.1, read on the forward strand.
AGCGGAACTTTGAAGATCCGTAGTCAAGCGTTAACCTGAGAACTGATTGCTCAATCAACGTAGAATTGCATCCAATCCATAACGGATCCATTAAGCAACAGCATCTGACCAAGGATATTGCTGGGGCAGCATAGCACGGACAACGGGCGTTACCTTTTGGCAACCGCAAGCTCTCTATGTCTTGTCTGCACTTTCTTCCACTAAAATCATGTCATCCCATTCGTATCATTTCCATCATATAGTCATGTTATAAAACATCAGATTCGCTTCTGCGTGATTTTGTTGCATGTTTATGTGCAATTGTGTTCTAAAAAAAATATTTTTAATGAAGTAATTACGGAGACAGGGAGCGGAATGAAACAGATCAGATATGTTGTGAGGTAGCTTGGTTCTACACATTCCATTTGTATAATACCAATTGAACCTTGAAAGCACATTCTGTAATAGGAGATGAAATTGTAGCACTGCTTCAACAGATGTTGTACTTACTCATGTACTTACGCAACATTTTTGCAAGGAACAATGCTGATTTGATTATAATAGACTACCACAGTCAATGGCCAAACTACAGAAAGCCAAAGTTCTTAGTACAATCACTGCAATTTGCTCACATATGTCCATCTCCGTCCCACATGTCAGCAGTATGATGGCAGTCATACAGTAAATATCGCTCTGTGAAAACAGGCGGAAAGGACAAAGGTGAGAATCAGTAAAGGGGACATATTTGTAACCATTGATCATTTTCGAAAATCTGTTTATCTCCAGAGACGTAAAATAAATTGAGGGAAAGGTGCAAAGTAACAATTTTGCAAATCTGCATTTGTCTAAATCTGTTGTCTGCAGTTCACACCTGCACAGAGACGGATTGAACCATGCATATTAAATTGCTGTTGTCAGGAGACTTCACAGTATTCTTCATGTCATTGGCGCTTTGTGACAGAAAGTATTATGTCGTTTCTTTAGAATGCTTGTATTAAACTAGATTTCCAGAGATAATTGGCTATATTAGGTTTTTATTGCCGGGTAGTTTGTTCCTTTAGGTTGTTAATTGGGACAAACACCCACTACCTATTAAATGCTCCCAGCGGCTTTTGCCTTAAATAGCCTTAGATAAACAATTTCGCCTCATGGCCTTCACGCGTGTTTTAGCTGCTAAGCCCAGCGATGCAGACTGTACTGACAGGATAACGGGAAAGACGGTTACTGGACCTAAAATCCAGTTGCTTCGGGCAGACGTGGGCCGGCAGCCGTGGCGGGCAGGACACATAGGAATATGGAAACTTTAATCACAAGCCTTCGCTGCCTTGCGACTATACCGATCCATGGGGAAGGCTTCAAAATTAAACTCCGGGGAAACAATCTGTCAGAAATAAGACAGATGAGCTTGAAGCTCAGATGAAAATGAGGAACTACGATATTGTTGGTATAGCGGAGGCATGGCTGCAAGGGGATCAGGCCTGGGAATTGAGTGTAACAGGGTATACGTGCTATCGTAGAGACAGAAATATGGGAAGAGGGGGTGGCCCTGTTGGTGAGGAATGAGATTCAGTCCTTAGCAGGAAGTGACTTGGGAACAGGGGAACTAGAGTCTGTGTGGATTGAGCTAAGGAACAGTAAGGGTAAAAAGACCCTAATGGGTGTTGTGTACAGGCCCCCAAACAGTAGCGTGGATATTGGGTACAAGTTGATTAGGGAGTTAACATTGGCATGTGCTAAAGGTAATGCAGTCGTTATGGGAGATTTCAACATGCAGGTGAACTAGGAGAATCAGGTAGGTGCTGGACCCCAGGATATGGTGTTTGTGGAGTATCTATGGGATGCATTTTTGGAACAGCTTGTGCTTGAGCCAACCAGGAACGAGGCTATTTTGGACTTGGTGATGTGTACTGAACAGGAATTGATAAGTGATCTTGAAGTAAAGGAGCCATTAGGAAGTAGTGATCAAAACATGATAAGTTTTTATCTACAATTTGAGAGGGATAAGGGCAGATCAGAGGTGCCAGTGTTGCAATTAAATAAAGGAGACTACGGAGCCATGAGGGAAGAGCTGGCCAAAGTTAAATGGGCGGATGCCCTGGCAGGAAAGACAGTGGATCAGCAGTGGCAGATATTCTTGGGGATAATACAAAAGATGCAAAAGCAGTTCATTCCAATGAGAAGGAAGGATTCAAAGAGGGGGAAGGGGCCACAGTGGTTGACAAAGGAAGTCAGAGATTGTATAGCATTAAAGAAAAAAGAAGTATGACAGGGCTAAGATGAGTGGGAATACAGATGATGGGGAAAGTTTTAAGGAACAGCTGATCTTAACTAAAAAAGCAATACGGAGAGAAAAAAATCAGGTATGAGCTCAGTCTGGCCAGGAATATAAAAGGGGATAGCAAAAGACTTTTTAGCTATGTGAAGAGAAAGAAGATAGTTAAGAACAATGTTGGCTCCTTAAAGAATGAATTGGGAGAAATTGTTATGGGAAACGGAAATGGCAACAGAATTTAATGCGTACTTTAGATCTGTCTTCACCAGGGAGGACACAAGCAATCTCCCAGATGTATGGATGGGCAGGGTCATAAGATATCAGAGTAATTGAGACAGATTGACATTAGGAAAGAAACTGTGATGAGTAGACTGGTAGGGCTGAAGGCTAATAAATCCCCGGGTCCAGATGGTCTGCATCCGAGGGTTCTAAAAGAGGTGGCTCAGGAAATTGCGGATGCATTGGTAATCATTTTCCAATGTTCCTTAGATTCAGGATCAGTTCCTGAAGATTGGAGAGAGGCTAAAGTTATCCCACTTTTCAAGAAGGGAGGGAAGGAGAAAACGGAAAACTATCGCCCTGTTAGCCTAACGTCAGTCGTGGCGAAGATGCTTGAGTCCATTATTAAGTACGAAATAGTGGCACATCTTGATGGCAGCAATAGGATTAGGCCGAGCCAGCATGGATTTACCAAGGGCAAATCATGCTTGACTAATCTGCTGGAGTTTTTCGATGGTGTAACAAGGATGTTAGACGAGGGTAGGCCAGTGGATTTTGTGTACCTAGATCTTCAGAAGGCATTCGATAAGGTGCCACATAGGAGATTGGTGACTAAAATCAGAACTCATGGCATTGGGGGCATGGTTTCAACATGGATAGAAAACTGGTTGGCAGACGGAAAGCAAATGGTAGCAGTGAATGGGTGTTTCGCGGACTAGCTGGAGGTGACTAGTGGGGTACCACAGGGCTCTGTATTGGGACCACAGCTCTTTACGATTTATGCCAACGATTTAGATGAGGGCATTGAAAACCATTACAGCAAGTTTGCTGACGATACTGAACTGGGTGGCATTGTGTCATGCGAAGAGGACGTCAGGAGAATACAGAGAGACTTGTATAGGCTGGGTGAGTGTGCAGTTACTTGGCAGATGTCATTCAATGTAAATAAATGTGAAGTTATCCACTTTGGAAGCAGGAACAAGAGGGCAGAGTATTCTCTGAACGGTGTAGAGTTAGGTAAGGGAGAAATGCAAAGAGACCTAGGAGTCCTAGTTCATCAGTCAATGAAGGTGAATGAGCAAGTGCAACAGGCAGTGAAGAGGGCAAATGGAATGTTGGCGTTTATTACAAGGGGTATTGAGTACAAGAGCAAGGATGTCGTTTTGCATTTGTACAGGGCCCTGGTGAGACCAGACCTGGAATATTGTGTACAGTTTTGGTCTCCAGGTTTAAGGAAGGACATTCTGGCAATTGAGGAAGTGCAGCGTTGATTCACTAGGTTGATTCCTGGGATGGCAGGGCGTCCTTACGCAGAGAGATTGGAGAGATTGGGCTTGTACACGCTGGAATTGAGGAGATTGAGAAGGGATCTGATTGAAACGTTTAAGATAATTAAAGGATTTGATAGGATTGAGGCGAGAAATATGTTCCAGATGTTGGGAGAGTCCAGTACCAGAGGGCATGGATTGAGAATAAGAGGTCAGTTATTTAAAACAGAGTTGAGGAAGAGCTTCTTCTCCCAGAGAGTTGTGGAGGTGTGGAATGCACTGCTTCGGAAGACGGTGGAGGCCAATTCTCTGGATGCTTTCAAGAAGGAGCTAGATAGATATCTGATGGATAGGGTAATCAAGGGATATGGGGACAAGGCAGGGACTGGGTATTGATAGTGAAAGCTCAGCCATGATCTGAGAATGGCGGTACAGACTCGAGGTGCCGAATGGTCTACTTCTGCACCTGTTGTCTATTGTCTATTGCCTATAACTGGAATCAGGAAGACCTACATTGAGTTCATTGCCTACTGACACCTCCTGCGGCTCTCCTGGTATCGAACTGTATAGGTCTCATCCGTTCCTTTGGGTTCATCAGATGAATGGAGAAAGGACACTTGCTACATTCTGCAACTAGAACGACAAATCATTCTGCCCTGTCTTTCGTTTCTAGTCAGCTAGATCATACAATCCATGTCAAAGCTAAGTGTCGGACGCCCTCACTTCACGGATAATTAAAGGTAAATAGAAAATGGGAAGCGAAAGCAATTTCATCTCAATAATAATGTCGACCTCTACCGCACATTAATAGAGGTTTTTTAATTCCCTTTTCATATTGGCAGCGTTTTTGATAGTCTGGAAATTTGTTTAAGTCTAAACGGGCAGTAGATGTAGAATGAAGTTTAGTCCAGACATATGTGCAGCAATTGATGATTATTGGGATGATTATTGACGCTAGGGCACTGACACCGCATGGAGAAAAATTGAAGCAACACTCAGTTATTCGACAGAGAGTCATTCCGCAAATGGGATAACTGTATCTGACAGAACACACGCCAATACAGTACGAGAGTGTGAACCTGGCAGGAGCAGAACTTCTTGTGACCGGTAAAAGCATAAATAGAATTCAGCGTCTGAAAAGGAATAATGTAAACACGCACCGTTTCTGTTTCAGGATTTTGTTGGGATCCACCATGATGAGACCTGGGGCACAGCCCTATGTTGGTAAAACTAGCGAAGTACTTGATGACGAATGTTGAGGAAAAATGGGTACAGAAATGTATTATCTTCATAACTGAACCTTGCATTCTGACAAGTGTCTCTAAGGCATTCGCGGGACTTCTGAGAGTGTCGTTTGTGTCTCTCTTCCGCCACTCGCAGAGATCTATAATGAGTTTTGCGTAGCCCGGACATTAGCATTGTCAATAATCCCTCACATCCATACAGCAATCTCATTGACCCCTACCATCAAGGAAGATGTACGGTAGCATTAGGACAAAAAAACTGTCAGAATAGGTAGCAACATCTTGCCCCAGGTCAATAAAAGACTAAATCAATTTTTCGTTGTGCAATTGGATCCTGGATGTCCTTACCAGGAGATCGCTATCAGTTCGGATTGGCAGAACTCCTGAACTCCCAGCAGCGTAGTTGTCCCAATCTCCTGATTTGCCCAATCTGCTGATAGTCTCAGTTTAAATTTATGACTGTGTGGTTATGCAGAACTCAATGCAATTTATCCGTTTGCAGATTTTACCGCTATTGGGGGTGTAATTGAAGCTGCTGACGACTCAGCATATATGAAGGGGAGGAAAAGTCTGGCTGAGTGGTATGATAACCATAGCTTTTATGCCTTTCCAGCAAGACCAAGGAACTGATTGTGGTGTTCAGCAGAAGGAAACCAGAGGTCATTTAGCAAGTCCCCTTCGAAAATTTAGATTTAAAGAGGGAAAGCAACTTTAAATTCCAAGTTGCTAATATTTCTGAGGACCTATCTTTGGCCCAGCAGATAAGTATAATTACAAGGAAAGCAGGTTGCGCCTCCACATTGAAATTCTGGTAGATTCATTATGGTATCTTAATGTTTTACATATGTCCATGGGTGTGTCGTGGAAAATACTGGGACTGGCAGTATCTCAGTATGGTATGGAGACGTCAATGCCCTTCAACAGAAAATCCTACCAACAGTTCAGGATGTGTTCCAGTCCATCATGTATGACCCTCCTTACCACTGAGCATAACAACATAAAACGCCCGCGCCGAAAACCAACATCAGTTTGTTTCTCCCTGCTGGCATCGCGAAGAAGATATAGGAAGCTCAGGACTCACCGGATTACTACTCTTCAGCCATCAAATTTTTGAAGTAACGGCAAAACTTCACTTGCAACATCGTTGAACTGTTTCCACAACCAAGCCTCTTACCTTAAAGGAATCATCAGATCATATTCTCGATATTTATTCTCTACACTAATATATAGATTAATAGATTTATGGATGAAAAGTCTCTTTTTGTTGTAAACTGAAAGAGGAAATTAGTTATATATGCTGATAAAGAATGATTATGCCAGTAATTATTGACAATTACACAGCGTAATACGTGAATGAGTCTGCTGCAATTGACTTCAAGTGACAGAAGCACATGAAAGCGCTAGAATGTCGAAAGTGTTAGGAAAACCGATTGTCATAGTTGTCATAGGACTTCAAAACAGTATGTAGTGATGGAACTGTTGTTATTTTGATGTTAGAGTTACTTAGAGTTGCAGTACGCAGTATGCACTTCACCCTTAAGAGCCTTGCCTCCCATCAACCGTTGACAAACCCTTTCTTATCCATAATCTGATCAAGGAACATTTTACTATGTAACTTGCCAATACCTCTTTCGACTGAGCAAACAGGATCACAGACCTAAATCCGACGCATTCCATTAGTGTCGCACTGGATTACTAGAGGGGGAAAGGATTTAGGCGCGTACAAGGTGGCATTCAGAATGAGATTTTAGTTCAGCTCGTCGTTGAGCCCACTGGGGGATCAGAAATTCTAAATTTATGTTCCGCTAAGATCAGGAATTGATTAGCAAGCTCAAGGTAAAAGAACCCATTGGAATATGTAATCATAGCATGTCCGCATTTACCCTCAAAATTGGTAACGAAAAACTGAAGTCTGATATGTCAATACGTACTACAGTGGAATAAAACGAATTGCAGGGACATGATATTGGTGTGGCCGAGTTCTGATTGGGAAAAAAAAAACGAGCAATATCAACAGCAGGACGGCAATGGCTAACATTTCTGGATATAAGTTGGAAGACTCAAGACATACACATGACAAAGATGAAGAAGTATTCTAAAGGAAAAATGACACCACCGTGACTAACAAGAGAAGTAAAAGCCAACGAGGAAGGCAACGTGAGGACATATTATCGAAGCAACATGAATGAGAATTTAATTTAATAGGTTTTTAAACAGAAAACGAGAAGATAGCGTTCACATCATTACAAGGCAAATTTGAAACACAACAGTAATATAGCCAATAATAAAAAAAGAGGACACCGTCAGTTTCTTCAGATAGATAAAACATAAAGCAGAGGCGAGAGTGTATATTATACAACTGGAAAACGATATTTGAGGTGTTTTAGTAGGGGACAAATAAATTGCGGATAAGCTAGGTCGTTTCCGTTCATCTTGTGATAAGCGATAACCAGATCAACAGCCGAAAGTTTAAAGCAAAATACAATCATGTGTACAACTTTGCATTAACAGCTAGTCTTCTACATTAAGTCTAATTTTGATAAGATAAGCAACAGCAAGTGTTCATTTTAAGACTTCTCTCTGCTAAAAATACAGGCCAAATCTGTAACAAATCAAGCTGAAAACTCATTTCCATTCTGAAAAAAAGTTCATATCATCTCCTTGCCTGTCGAAATATTTAACTCACAATATTCTCCTCTACAGTCTCCTTTTTGATTTCAAGATCAATCATAAATATCAGAGGTAGTAAATAGGTAGGCTCCTAAGGTACGTGTCTCTTCATTAAACATTTCTTCTTATTATTTTCCAGGAAATAAGTATCAGTGTTAACTCCAGCGAACACATGTATCTGAGTTGTACATTTGAATTATTCTCCTGGTTTTGCACTTTTCTGTCTATGATCTGTCAGGTCGACTATATTTTCAGATTCATCAGGAATATTGACGAAATATTCCTGCCCTCCAACGGCACAGTGTCCTCCTTTCTGAGACCACCCCCTTTTGCAGAGTCCAGTTTGAGTGGCCACTACTTCAGCAGTAAAGCATGAATAAGTATTTCAAGCACAACCAAGTTCAGAGGCAAATTCAAGGAGGCAAATAACCCAATGTATCGTTAGCCAATTTATTTTCTTTCAGTTATCCTTCTTTTCCAGCAAAATACCGGACTACGGAGCAGAGGGCTGATGCAGCCTACACCTTGTTCTCTTGGTCCACTTGGCTTTGCCTCGTACCTTGACTGCCGTTTGGAGCAATTGATTGGACCATTCCAGCTAGTAAATAGACAAATAAACTCCTGGTTTGAATGGATGTAAATTTCCCCTCCCACGTTTGCAGAGGGCGTTGATCACTTTCAGTTGCTTCATTCTAATAGCTTCAAAGAAACCTTTTATTATTTCCAGGGTTTCCTCATCTATCGATATCTGCCTTGTGTGGGCACTGTAAAAGAGGACCAAGGACACGTGAGCATAGGCCTTCCAAAAAAATACTTCGAAGTGTGTATTTTAGCGGTCCTGTTCACATGTCCAATGTATTCTGAAGAAGCGGCAGCGCTAAAGGCGATTTCATTGGCCGGTTGGCATTCATGACCGGATTGACTTTCAGTATTTATCGTTTTCACTAAACCTGATTATTGTAGCTGTTAGGTTGCGTGCAACTCGAGGTGATTTCCAAGGTTTTCTCAATGTTTCAGTCAATTTCTCCGTAAACAACTTTCCTCCATCACCATTAATCGTAAAACGAATTCCAAATCGGGGAATAATTTTATTTATCAATAACTTAATAACTCCACCAGTGCCATTTCTTTCGTATGGAAATGAGATTGTGCCTTTTCAAAAAATGCCCATTAGTACTAACAAATAATTATACAGACAACCCCCCCCCCCGGCCTCCCCCAAACACACGCTTTCTGGCATATATACAAAGTCTATCTGTATATTAATAATTGCTACAGATATCCACAGATATGTACTCAGCTAAGACGGAAGCTCTAGTGAATGTATGTAGCGCAGTGGCTGATGCTCCTGAAGGGAGTGACTCCACTTCCAAGCATTCATGTTTCAGGTTCAGGTTTCGAGGTTCCAAACGTACATTAATTATCAGAGTAATGTATGCAATATGTTCGCAACCTTCAACAAACGAGTGGAGTGCCCGCAAAGAATGAATAACAGTGAAATCTTAGAACCCCAAAGTCCACCTCATTTTGCTCCCCTTCATTTCTAGTGTAAGCAGCAGCAAACAACTATCACCCGCTCCGTCCGCTAGAAAAAAATAATTACATCGGCCCCGAGAATCGAGCAATTAATTGTGCAGGAAATCAACGGGAAGGACACAGACTTGCAGTACCACAAAAATTACTCGTTCACCGAGAAACCCAAAGGTTTCTCTCTCTTTTTAGTAAGAGAGAAAGAGATGTCTCCGTTTCACAGCGCGATGGAAGTCATATCAATCAACTTGATGGTTTACGAATTTAGAAGTTCTTTACGCCGTTTTTACCGAGCTCTGTGTCCAAAGATCTAGTTTGTCTTTGCCCAAAGCAAGAGATATTCCGACACCCTGGACACACCGATATCCTGCTTGGACACTGACCTTCGATCCGCCCCTCTCCAGAGCCACGAGTTCTCAAAGCATCGAAGACGATCTAAGATAGTCATGGCCAAACTTCGGCCCGGGGGCCATATGCGGCCCGTTAAGCTTTTTAATCCGGCCCGCAGAACTTGATGAAATTATATTAATAAACCTTGTTAACGATTTTTTCCACGCAATTCTGGCGTTTTCCCAATAGATGACGCACTCTGTATGCATTGACCTTTGTTGAGGTGCAGCGTATTACTCCACATTTGCGCTTTACTCTTTGTTCGGCTCGACCTATTTGTGTGAACAGGCGTTCAGCGTCATGAACATCAACAAATCCAGCCACAGATCCAGGTTAACTGACCAATACCTCAGATCCATCCTGAGAATCGCCACAACAAAACAAAATCCAGACTTTGATGCGTTGGCTAAAAAGGGAGACCAACAGCAGTGTTCCACTGAAATTAAAAATAAGTTTCTTCGTTGTGTTATGTAAAAAATGCATTTGAAAATATTTATTCAATAAGCCTTACATGTGACATATCATTTCTGTTAAGTGATGGACATGAGTAGTGCGCAGGTGCACGTACGTTCTCAAAATAAAAAATGCGCTCCAGATCAAATAACGCGCTTCGCATACTGGCGCACAGTTACTGTTCTGTCCTTGTGCTGGTTGTTGTTGAGTTTTGGCACAGGGGACAATTGAATAAAAAGGAGCAGGGCAAGTAGACCTGCATCTCCTATCGTTTTTGAAATAAAGACAGTCAGGAGGATAGTGATGATGATAATATCTTGAAGGATAACAGAATTTTCAGTGTTTTAAAATAATAACTGTTACTATTAAAAAAGCTGTATTTTATTCATTTAATTTTCAGTGTTTTAAAAGTCATATCCATAAATAGCTAAATACCATGGGACCTCAAAGACAGCTATTTTCTTGTAATGCATTTATTCATTTTCAATTGAAATTAAAGCACATGTTTTCTACATATCCCATGATATTTTATTTTCTCTTATGAGGTGTATTACCAAAACACTCCGTCCATCTGCTCCTGGTCCGTCGACCTCTTCAATTGCCAAAAACAACCGAAGCCAGCGTGTAACTCCAGGTCAGAGTCTTCAAAACAAATCGAAAACAAAAAATAGAGATATTATAGCTGGAAATAAAAATAGTGTTAATATCATTAGGCTTACTCAATTAAACTTCAATAATAAAAATCAGATCTGGGTTATTAAATGGTAGAACTGAAATGAGTACGAGAGAAGGTCTTGGCTTCAATAGTTAACACATTGTTATGTCTTTCTGTGTCATTATGATTGGAATCAATGATGTCCAGTTTAAGGGTGGGTGTTATTTTAAATTCAAATTTTGATTTGAAAAATGCATTACCTCATCCCGTATTCGCTTGCTGCTGTTAAGCGTAGTGGAGCCGCTGAATTGAGGAGTAGCATTACAGCGTGAGTAGTCATTCTATGAATTCGCAGCCGTTACTGTCGTCACTGACATACCATAGCCGACGAGTGGTAATTGAGTGGAGAAATGTGCCACCGGTCGTTTCAAGCCACCGTTTTCCTGTGATAGCACGGAGCTCCAAAAAACCCTCATTACGTCAGTAAATTATCGGATTGTTCTAGCACAAATAGTTGAGAAGTTGTTTCGCAGAACTCTGTCTTAGGTGATGAGAATTGGGGTCCATAGGCTTCCAGGTGGTTTAACAGTCTTATGGTATCTTTCTGGCAATCTGTCGGATTAATCATCAAGTTCCAAAATTACACTAGAGCCTGGCACCGGTAATGTATTCAAGTCTACTCCAACAGCAGCAACTTATACCACTGGCTTCTGTGTATGGCCCTGAGGCAAACACGTCCACGTACATTGTTGTGCATTATATGAAAAGGCAAACAGTTATTAACCGTATCGTGAAGAGTGATTGCAAAGAAAGCGAAGTAATGGTCAGTCATCACATACCATCGATATTTAGATGCTAGAGCGGCCAAAGCGAAACTTTTATCCGTTCCAACCGGGGAAATTAGTTATACTATCTGTTTCACAGCCAGCAAATCGTGCACAAACATTTATATAGCCAGGATGCCGGATTAGGGACGAGCAACATAGTGCAATTCCCACAAAGATGGGTCCACATCTTCAATTAAAGTGCAGGGTTATACTGAGGAGAAGAGGATGAAGGTATAGAATCCGTCACTATAACTCCGTCTGAAGTTATAGAATTCGTGGTTGGCAGGATATATAGGAACAGGGGAAACTTTGATCTCAAGCCTTCGCTGTCTTGAGACAATACCGATTCCCGGTGAAGGCTTCAGAAGTAAACTCAGGGGAAACAACCGTAGAACTGGAGTCAGGAAGGCAGTCATGCACTGAGTTCGCAGCTAACTGACAGTTCCTGCGGCTTTCCTGGTATCGAACTTTAATCCGTTCCTTTGGGTTCATCAGATGCATAGAAAAAGGAAGCTTGCTACATTCTATAACTAGCTCGACATATCGCACTGCCCGGTCTTGCGTATCTAGACAGCTCTGTCAATCTATCCATGTCAACGCTGGGCGTTGGAGGCCCTCATTTCACGGATAATTAAAGGTAAATAGAAAATGGGAAGCGATAGCAATGACATCTGAACTCCAAGGCACGCAGATGTTAATGATATCTTAATAATAATGTCTGACTCTAACGCACATTAAGAGAGTTTCTTATTTCCTTTTGTTATTGTCAACGTTGTTGATAGCCTGGAAAGTTGTTTAAGTCTAAACGGGCAATAATTACAGAATGAAGCTTATTCCAGACAAATGTGCAGCAATGGAATTTAGGATGATTATTGACGCCAGGGCACAGACACCGCATGGAGAAAAATTGAAGCAACACTCAGTTATTCGACAGACTGTCATTCCGTAAATGGGATAACTGAATGTGACAGAACAAACGTCAATAGTGATCGACAGTATTAACCTCGCCGGATCAGTACATTTTTGTGACTAGTCTGAAGGATGGCAAACACCGGTAAAAACATAAATAGAATTCAGCGTCAGAAAAAGGAATCACGTAATCGCACGGCGTTTCTCGTGCAGGATTTTGTCGGAATCCACCATGATGACACCTGGGGCACAGCCCTATGTTGGTAAAACTACGGAAGTACTTGAAATCGAATGCTGACGAAAAATGGGCACAGAAATGTTTTTACCTTCATATCTGATCCTTGCCTTTCTGACAAGGGTCCCTAAGGGTTTCTGGGGACTTCTGAGAGCATCGTTGGTGCCTGTTATCCACCACTCGGACTGATCTGTAAAGAGTATTGTTACGTATTGAGGCAACAATAAATATATGAGATCGGCAAGGGTTTCTTATAACAAACAACACGTTTATTAAACACAGAAAACAAACCCCCCAAAAGTAAACAAACACTACCGTAACCGGAAACAGCTGCTGAGCGGCTGTTCAAACAGTTCTTAAAGTGATATTCCAAAACAGTTCTTTAAAGTGGTATTGCCAAAAGTTCGATATGCTCACAGTCCATTTAAAAGGAGAGACTTTACAGGACGATTTAAATTCTCTTTCACGTCGCTTGCTTCGATCCCCGACGTCGAACTTCCCACGAAGAATTTACGAAACAGAACGGCTTAAAGGCACTGACCTTTCCTTCTCCACTACCTTCAATCCTTTCTAGGTAAACCTAGGGATTAACACGAAGATAGTCAACGAAATCCTTCCAAATAAGGATCAAACAAAGGTCGCCCCCGTTTCACCGTAGAAAGCGATTCTCCTCGATCTTTAACTTCCGAACTTCGAATCTTCACTCTCCTCTAATTCTCAAACTAACAGAATCATAAAGAACCTGCTGGCAATGACCTTTTAAACTTTAGACATTAAATAAAAACTTCATCCTTCAACTAAACTGCGTCATCACTTCAAACACGCAGTGGCATGAAGCCAATTTGGCAAATCCAGCCACGAGCTGCCCCTCCTCACAGGGTGGGGTCTACCTTTTATAACCTGTAAAAAAAAACCGTCACATGATCTCTACTGGCGGGAAAATGACGTCATTCCACCATCAACTCAAGTCCAGTACAGCTTCAACCCAGTCACATGACAAGGGCTCCACTGTCATGTATCACGAGTACGTAACACCTCCCTCCAAAAAATTCATTTTTGGTCTGACAAGAACAAAAATTTTTAACAATTGCTTACAAAAAAAAAACAATGGTATTAATTTTATAACATATACAATACACAACACCATCATATAACAGCTTATAAGTCACAATACAGTAGGAGTGTTACAATTGAAAAAAAAGAACACTCCATAAAAAAAATTATAGTGTACATTCAACATCTTGATAGACAATCAGCAACCACATTATCTTTACCTTTAATATGAGTCATCACAATATTGTACACTTGTAACATCAAACTCCAATTTAATAACCTTCTGTTCTTGTTTTTCATCTTACTCAGAAAAACTAACGGATTATGATCAGTGTAAACAATAAGTGGTTTCTGAGTTGTACTAACATAGACCTCAAAATATTCCAAAGCTAAAACAAGAGATAACAATTCTTTCTCTATTGTCGAATAATTTCTTTGATGCTTATTAAATTTCTTAGAAAAGTAAGCTACTGGATGATCAACCTCATCACCCTCATTCCTTTGCATTAATACTGCTCCTGCAGCCTCATCACTAGCATCCACAGCCAATGAAAAAGGATTTCCAAAGTCAGGTGCCCTAAGCACAGGTTGTTGACATATCATTGTTTTCAATTTTTCAAATGCTTCTTGACAAGGCACCGTCCATACAAACTTCTCATTCTTCCACAGAAGGTTAGTTAATGGAAGGGCAACATTAGCAAAATTCTTACAAAATTTCCGATAATATCCTACCATTCCCAAAAACCTTCTGGGAGTCTTTTTCCCCGTTGGAGTGGGAATCTCTAAAATTGCCTAAACTTTTGCCTGAACAGGAGCTACCTTACCTTAACCCACAACATAACCAAGGTAAGTCACAGTGGCATGTCCAAATTCACTCTTAGCTAAATTAATAGTTAAGTTAGCTTTTGAAAGCCTTTCAAACAATTTCTCCATCGCAATAATGTGTGCCTCCCAAGTATCATTTCCTGTCACTAAATCATCAATATAAGCATCAGTATCTTTCAATCCCTGAATCACAAAGTTAATCATCCTCTGGAAAGTACCTGGGGCATTCTTCATCCCAAATGGAAGAACATTATACTCATATAACCCAGATGGAGTTACAAATGCAGAAATCTCTCTACCTCTGTCCGTTAATAGAACACACCAATACCCTTTCAATAAATCAATCTTTGTAAGGAACTTTGCCTTTCCAACTTTATCTACACAATCATCTACTCTAGGAATTGGATATGCATCTGTTTTCGTTACAGCATTCACCTTCCTATAATCCGTACAAAACCTAATACCACCATCTGGCTTTGGCACCATAACACATGGCGAACTCCAATTCGAGTTAGAATGTCTAATGATATTATTCTCTAACATGTATTCAATTTCTTTCTCAGCAAGTTCACATTTTTCCATCTTCATCCTATATGGATGTTGTTTAATAGGTTTGGCATCCCCAAGATCTACATCATGTGATGCTATAGTAGTCCTTCTCGGAACATCTGGAAACAACTCCCTATATTTAAAAATCAACTCCTTCATCTGTTGTCTCTGCTCTAACTGTAAATGTGCTAATTTTTAATCAATATTTTCCAGAATGGTTGAATTTGGTAACCTAACAGAAACAATGTTGGATTTAGAATGAAAGTCAGATGAATCATCTATCATGTTCCTAGTTAAATCAAACTCATTCTCACTAACCACAACAGTCACAGTATCGGATTGTTTTTCAAAATATGGTTTCAACATATTTACATGGCAAAGTTGTGTTGACCTTCTACGATCTGGAGTTTTTACCACGGAATCCACATCATTGATTTTACACACAATTTCATAAGGACCATGAAATCTAGCTTGAAAAGGATTTGTCTGCACTGGGAAAAGAACCAACACCTTATCTCCAGGCTTAAACATCCTCATCCTAGCGTCTTTATCATACCAAGTCTTCATTTTCTCCTGAGCCAACTTTAAATTTTCCTTAGCAAAGCTACAAGCTTTATGTAACCTGTCCTTAAATTTCAATACATAGTCCAACAAATTAGTGTGTACTTCCTTATTAATCCACTGTTCTTTCAACAAAGCTGAAGGTCCTCTAACTCTATGCCCAAACACAAGTTCAAATGGACTAAAACCTAAAGATTCCTGTACCGATTCCCTTACTGCAAATAAAAGTAAGTTTATACCCTCATTCCAGTCACTTTCATTTTCCACACAAAATGTCCTAATCATAATCTTGAGGGTAGAATGAAACCTCTCCAAGGCACCCTGCGATTCTGGATGGTATGCAGACGAAGTGATTTGCTTAGCTCCCAATTTATAAACTATCTGTTGAAACAATCCAGACTTAAAATTACTGCCTTGATCAGTTTGCATCTCCTTAGGTAATCCAAAATAAGTAAAAAAAAAATATAAGGGCCTTTGTAACAGTGTTAGCTTTTATATTCCTAAGTGGTACTGCCTCTGGAAACCTAGAAGAAGTACACATGATAGTCAACAAATACTGATAACCAGTTTTTGTCTTTGGTAATGGACCAAGACAATCTACAATAACTTTAGAAAATGGTTCACCAACTGCTGGGATAGGTTGTAATGGAGATACTGGTGTAACCTGATTTGGTTTACCCACAATTTGACAAGTATGGCACGTTTTAAAAAACATCGCCACATCTTCTCTTAGACCAGGCCAGTAAAAATGTTTTAAAATCTTGTCCACAGTTTTCCTTACCCCCTGATGTCCACCTAAAGGCACACTATGATCTAAAGTCAAAATCTCATTTCGATAAGCTTTTGGAACAACTACCTGGTAAACAACATTCCAATCCTCACTTGCAGGAATTGTAGGCGATCTCCACTTCCTCATCAACACTCCTTTTTCCAAGTAATATCCTACTGGCACCTTATCAATTTCACTATCTAGTAAAACCTGCTCTTTTAATTTTATAATCTCAGAGTCTCTATTCTGCTCTGCTATCATCTCCTTCCGAGACAAAGATAAATCTTTATAGTCAGACTTACTCCCAGAATCTTGTTCAAACAACGAAGATAAGAAAGTCTCTGACACATCCTCAAAACTCGAATCCTGAGTCGAACAGTCCTGAATAACAACCTCATTCTGCGCATCAATCTTTTTAGCCATAGCTCTAGTCACAACACAGGAAGAATTTGTGTTAGAATTCAACTCTGGTTCCTCTGACTCCATTGTCAAATGCACTTCAGGAAAAACTTGTCCACCTGCCAAGTCATTACCTAACAATAAAGAAATACCCTTCACAGCTAAGCTATGCTGTAATCCTACTTTTACAAATCCTGTAACTAACCCTGACGTTAAATTTACTTTATGTAAATGTACAGGCATAAAATCACTTCCAACACCTCTTATGTAATTTACCTCACCAGTATCAGACTCTTCATTAAACTTCAACACACTGTCTAACATCAATGATTGAGAAGCACCAGTATCCCTAAGGATTTTTATTGGCACCAGAGTAGATCCTTCCTTCAAGGATACAAACCCTTCAGTTATAAAATGATCATATCCCTTTCTAACTTGGTCAGACTCTAACAAAGCCTCATTACAGCCTCAAACCCTGTAACTTTACAGGTTCTTCAGTATGTTGCACACAAGTATCTGGAACTGCTTCCTTCTCTTTCTTTTTCAATTTGAAACAGTTAGATATTACATGGCCAGGCTTCTTACAATAGTTACAAGTAAGACCAAACTGTCTTTCCTTCACAGGCTTTCCTTTCTCATTAACTTTCTCATTAACCTCCGATTTAATTTCAAATTTACCTGGAGTCTCCATGTTATTTTTCCTCTTAAAAATTCTGCCCTGAGGAAATTTGTTCTTATGGATCATAACATACTCATCAGCTAATCTAGCACAGTCCTGCAATTTATCAGTATCCTTCTCATTTAAGTAGGTCCTTACTTCAACAGGAATGCTTCTTTTAAATTCCTCCATTAAAATCAGCTCTCTCAATGTTTCATAGTCCCCATTTACATTTTAGAAGAAACCCATCTCTCAAAACACATAGCTTTATCATAGGCAAATTCCACATAGGTTTTTTCCACAGACTTTTTCAAACTTCTGAATCTTTCCCTATATGCTTCTGGAACTAACTCATATGCGTTTAAAATATGACTCTTTATAATATCATAATCAAGTGCTTGCGCAGCTGTTAAAGCTGTGTAAACTTGTTGTGCTTTGCCTTTAATTACACTCTGTAACAACACTGACCATTTATCTTTCGGCCACTCTGACATCCGAGCAATAGTTTCAAAATGTTGAAAATACCTTTCCACTTCTGCTTCACTAAATGGAGGGACCAATTTAATTTCTTGACTAGCAACAAACGTTTTTTTAGAACCAGAAGACTGATTCCCAGACTTTAATTCCTCCATTGCATATGCAAATTCTCTCTGCTTTTGTTCCATCTCCAATTTACACCTCTCCAATTTCATTTGTTCGATTTGCAACTGCATCTCCAGATTACTTATTTGAAACGACTCTAAAATCGATTCATCAAAAACATCCGAATCCACATAGTGTGACGCGATTTTTCTCTGTATCACAGCCTTAGAAGTAGTCTGCAAAATACCTTTAAGTCGCAATCTACTAGCTATCTCAAACACCTCAGTTTATTTCGCCTTCGCCAACACCTCCGCAGCTGGCGAAGCCAGAAACTCATCAATATTCATTGCTGCCGAATACCACAACAAGCCAAACGAAAGAACCGAGTAATCCCCGTTTAGAAAACACCGATTTAAAAGTCAGCAAGCATTCAAACTCAAAAGTTTCAATCCAGACGCAGCCCCCATATTTAACGTTACGTATTCAGGCAACAATAAATATATGAGATCGGCAAGGGTTTCTTATAACAAACAACACGTTTATTAAACACAGAAAACAAACCCCCCAAAAGTAAACAAACACTTCCGTAACCGGAAACAGCTGCTGAGCGGCTGTTCAAACAGTTCGTAAAGTGATAATCCAAAACAGTTCTTTAAAGTGGTATTGCCAAAACATCGATATGCTCACAGTCCATTTAAAAGGAGAGACTTTACAGGACGATTTAAATTCTCTTTCACGTCGCTTGCTTCGATCCCGGACGTCGAACTTCCCACGAAGAATTTACGAAACAGAACGGCATAAAGGCATTGACCTTTCCTTCTCCACTACCTTCAATCCTTTCTAGGTAAACCTAGGGATTAACACGAAGATAGTCAACGAAATCCTTCCAAATAAGGATCAAACAAAGGTCGCCCCCGTTTCACCGTAGAAAGCGATTCTCCTCGATCTTTAACTTCCGAACTTCGAATCTTCACTCTCCTCTAATTCTCAAACTAACAGAATCATAAAGAACCTGCTGGCAAAGACCTTTTAAACTTTAGACATTAAATAAAAACTTCATCCTTCAACTAAACTGCGTCATCACTTCAAACACGCAGTGGCATGAAGTCAACTTGGCAAATCCAGCCACGAGCTGCCCCTCCTCACAGGGTGTGGTCTACCTTTTATAACCTGTAAAAAAAAACCGTCACATGATCTCTACTGGCGGGAAAATGACGTCATTCCACCATCACCTCAAGTCCAGTACAGCTTCAACCCCAGTCACATGTCAAGGGCTCCACTGTCATGTATCACGAGTACGTAACAGTATTAAGTAGTCCGGGCATTGAGCATTGCCAATAATCCCTCACATCCATACAGCAATCTCATTGACCCCTACCATCAAGGAAGATGTATTAGGACAAAAAAACTGTCAGAATGGGTAGCAACATCTTGCCCCAGGTCAGTAAAAGACTATATCGGCAGATACCACTCAGGTCCCATCACTAATGAAGGGCCAGTAGCGTTATTATCTTTAGCTAATATCGTAAACGTTCCCTATCATAACTTGTTATCAAAGGCAATATTTCTGCCCTTTGTAGTATGTGTTACCCACCTGATTCAAACAGTCCTCAGTTACAATAAGGCTGTGGTGACCAGCCTCACCGACTAACGCCCAGCAGAATCTACAATCACAGTGATGAAGTGTTATAAAAAGTTGTTAATCAAGCATATCATTTGTGCCTGAGAAGCGAATTACACTGGTTTTAGTTTGCCTTCAGCGGTAAGCGGTCCAAAGTAAATGTCATCTCGTTGGATTTTCATCAACAGTGAAACATCTTAACATCAAAGATGGATCCATCATTATTATCTTTATAGAAAGCTGCCCTCTTTTCAGGATAATCAACAACTCAAAACTGATCAATAAATGACCTCAATTTC
Organism: Hypanus sabinus; assembly: GCF_030144855.1. Lineage (NCBI taxonomy): Eukaryota > Metazoa > Chordata > Chondrichthyes > Myliobatiformes > Dasyatidae > Hypanus > Hypanus sabinus. Next base: position 24,830,523 of record NC_082731.1, read on the forward strand.
CCATTGTGCAATTGGATCCTGGATTTCCTTTCCAGCAGATCCCAATCAGTTCGGATTGACAACAACTCCAGAACGCCCAGCAGCGTAGTTGCCCAATCTCCTGTTGTGCCCAATCTGCTGATAGACTCAATTTACATTTACCACTATGTGGCTATACAGAACACAATGCAATTTACCAGTTTGCTGATGATACCGCTATCGTGGCTGTAATTGAAGCTGCTAACGACTCAGCAGATATGGGGAGGAAAAGCCTGGCTGAGTGGCTTAATAACAATTACTATTATGCAATTCCTGCAAGACCAATGAACTGAATGTGGTGTTCAGCTGAAGGAAACCAGAGGTCATTTAGCAAGGCCCTTTCGAAAAATCAGATTTAGAGAGGGTAAGCAACTTTAAAATTCCAAGTTGTTAATATTTGACAGGACCTTTCTTGGGCCCAGCACATAAGTACCAGTACGGGGAAAGCAGGTGGAGCCGCCACTTAGAAATTCTGGTAGATTCATTATGGTACCTTAATGTTTTACATACGTCCATGGGTGTGTCATGGAAAATACTACGACTGGCAGTACCTCAGTATGGTATGGAGACGTTAATGTCCTTCAACAGAAAATCCTAAAAACAGCGGAGGATATGTTTCAGTCCATCATGTATAAAACCTTCCTTACCACTGAACATAATTACATGAAACGCTCGCGCAGATAACCAACATCGGTCATCCTGACATTTATTTTTTCTCCCTGCTGGCATCTCAAAGAAAATATAGGAAGCTGAGAACTCACATTACCAGATTAGTATCCTTCAGCCATCAACTTTTTGAAGCAATGGTAAAACTTCTTTTGTCACATGGATGAAATGTTTCCACAACCAAGGCTCTCACCTTCAAGGAATCTTCGGATCATATTCTCGATATTTATTACCTATTTATTAAAAACTCTTATATCCTCTTTTTAATTTTTCGGTTTATTTTTGTATGCACACTGCCTGAAAGCTCAAGTTCGGCGGTTTTTCATTGACTATGTTAATGTTATTTTTACATAGATATAACGACCATGCTCGCAAGAAGCTGCGTCTCAGGGCGGTGAAAATTAGTTTTTATGCAGTATAATAGTGAAATGTTCTTTATAGTTCTAACATTGAACTTAATCTATACCGTTTATGAGTTTTAAATACTGTGTTCTACACCTTTTTTTTCCGGAGGAAAGTTGTGACTGTTGGTGGTATTCATGTGAAAGATTGAAAGGCAATAAATAATAATCCGAACTTGTACAAGCTTTGTGTGACAAGGGGATAGAGGTTTAGAAAAGAATTGCCCCAATTATTTGCAAATACAGAACTGAACTTTGAAACTCGTGTTCCCACAGTGAATGATCACAAACTGAACGTTCTGCGTCGCATGCACCGGGAAATGCTGACTTTATATCTGATCTATATATTTATAAAAATATCTGCACCCAATGGAAGACATATCTCTTGCTTGACATGAAGTACTTTGAAGTATTATGTGCAGATACGTAGACCATCAGGTGCAGTTAGAAAAGGTTAGATTTCATTCCA